>NC_081558.1:187018886-187090812 GCF_022355385.1 Mustela nigripes
CCGTGCCCTCTATAATACCGACCACCTGCTACCCCAAACTCCCACCCGCCCCCCGCCACTTCAAACCCCTCAGATTGTTTTTCAGATTCTATAGTCTCTCATGGTTCACCTCCCCTTCCAATTTCCCCCAATTCCCTTCTCCTCTCTAACTCCCCATGGCCTCCATGCTATTTGTTATGCTCCACAAATAAGTGAAGCCATATGATAATTGACTCTCTCTGCTTGACTTATTTCACTCAGCATAATCTCTTTCAGTCCCGCTTTAAAAAAAAAAATTAATTGTTTTTATTTATTTGAGAGAGAGAGAGGGAGAGAGAGAGAGAGAACGTGAGTAGGCAGGTACGGGCAAAGGGAGAGAGAGAGAGAGAGTCCTCAAGCAGACTCCCCAGTGAATATGGACCTGACACAGAGCTCCATCCCAGGACCCCAAGATGATCACCTGAGCCAAAAATCAATAGTCTGAAGCTTAACTAACTGAGCCACCCAGGCACCCCGTTATTGCTTTAATGTGTATGAATTGTTTCCTTTGCCGGTTGTTAAACTTAACATGAGTGGACTCTCAGTGTATGTATTTTTTTATGACTCATTCCTTTCAACATTATTATAATATTTATGTTGACACATGCAGCGTTATTAAATTTCTGTCACTGCTATGTACTAGTCAACTGAAAATACATTTTAAGTATCCATCTTACAATTCACAAATATTTTATTTGCCATTATTTTAAAATAATAAAATTTAAACAAACTTTTTGATTTTCAACATATTTATGTCCTGGTACTCATGTTCAAAGATTTCTTTGGGATATAAATCCCAAAAGTGGGAGTGAAATTGCTTGATTATAGGACATATTAATGTTCAGAATTCTTGGGCAATGAAAAATCTTTCCAAAGCCATTTTTAAAATTTATACTCTTGCCAGCTGTCGATGAGAATGTCAGTTTCTCATTATCCTTGCAAACATTCAATATTGACTAGCTTTTATATTTTTGCCAATCTGATAATTGTGAAATGGTATTCCATTATAGTTTTAGTGTGCATTTTCTTAACTGTTCTTTATATGTTTATGGGCCATTTAGATGTATTTTTAAATTAAATATCTACTCAAGGCTTTTGTCCATTAAAAAAAATTACTTTGTTATTTTATTTTAGATTGGTAGTAGTTTTTATATAGCATTTATATAGTAGTTTTTATATAACAGACATTAATCATATGCCTGTAATATCTTCTCTTGGTTTGTAATTTTTACTTTTCATTCTTTTTATGATGACTTTCATGAAAATAAGTTATTAATATAGTTGAAATTAACAATTTGGCGGTTTCATAGTGTAATTGTGAGCCCCCTGGACTCTGAAATTAATTTATTTCTACATAGTTTGTAATTGTGTGATATTTTTAAAAAGCATTTCGTTTAATGGTGTAACAATATTCTATATGGTCTCCTAACGTTTTATCATTAATCCAGTTGGAATCAGTTTTTTGTTATTGGTGTTCAATTTCACTTTTTTCATGCAGATTTGGGACTCAATTTAATTTTTTTCATGTAGCCAATTATCTTGCCTTCATTTCCTGGAAAGTCCATCTTTTCCTTCACTGACTTGAAATGTCCACTGTTATAGGTCAAGATACCATATAAGCTTAATTTTTTCCTGCATTCTCCATCCCATTCCATATGTAAATTTTTCTATTTCAATAGCAAAACCATCATATAAAATAAATAAATAAATAAATTTTTAAAACAAAGGTGGCATTTAAAAAATTCAGCAATATTGCTGAACTGTTATTCTATCCAAATACTTATAATTATTCATAGGTTCTTTTGGCTTTGTTCTTTTATAGTGTATTACTAGTGCCTAAACTGTTTTTTTTAATGCACATATTTCTGTTTCACAAAAGTATTAATTTTATGCTCTTGATTTTCTTACACTAGTGTTCCTCAAATGTATCTAATTCAATTTTCCTACTTTATGAAGAAAAATATTCTTTTTCATTATACTTGGGAAATTCATAGTTAATATAACCTAATTGCATACATTATTTAAAAATCTAATTCAGTGATATAATTGTAATATGAAAAAGAAATTAAGGGGAAATTATATATAACTATGAAGGCACTCCCTTTAATATATAAATTCGCAAGCCAGATATATGAGAAGATCTAATTTAGTAATAAGATCCTTGCCCTAGGCTCATGATTCCAATGTCATTTATGTGACAGCTTAAAACACTGACAGATAATGGTGTTTTGTATTGATGATTTAAATATGAAAAATGTCATGGTCCTTGGCAATCTGATTGTCTCAAATGGTTAATTGAGGATAAAATTAATTCAGGACAAAATTAGGATAGAATTATAAATTTCTCCCCATTTATATATTATTGCAATTTAGTTATGTTTAAGCCACACAAACTTCTTTGTATTGATTAAGTGAAATCAAGTTAATGTTGTAGAGACTGTTCTTAAAAACAGGCTATTTTTCTGTCATTGGTAGGTGGGACATTCTCAAGCTGGGCTTAGTACACATCATAGGACATCTAACCTCCTTGTTTTCCTTCTATTAAATTCTACTAGTGTCTCTGTATTATTTAATCACCACAAAGTGCTCCCCCAAAACTTCAAGGAGCCCCTTTCTGGAGGAGGTACTACTGCCCTGTTGGGAACAGCCATAACTCCCCACAGCTGGGATATGGATGCACTTTGGGGAATAGGGATTTGGATGCAACAAAAATAGGACCCACCATCAGAGAATACTCTGTAAGTCTGAAAATCAGTAGTTGAAATTGACCTCTTAGCAATCATATATATAGGAACACATGATCAGTTACATTAGTCTCTGAGTCTCTGAGATGAATAGAAACCAGAAAAAAAGCCTGAGAAATGTTCACCAGAAGTCCTCTTATTAAAAGATACTCTGAAATATATTGGGCTGTGTTTTCTATATTATCTCCACGGTAAGTGCAGTGATACATAATATAGGAATTTCCTTATATCTCGGCACTCAATAGTGGTTGATAGTATTCTACCAAAATTCAATTCAGGGAAAGAAAATCTGTGAGAAGGTGAGAAGTGGTACCTGGATAACTCTTAATGGTTTGAGCTGGTTCAAGGGTGTCACCTAGAACATAAAAATAAGGATGGACTGCGTATATTCAGGCAATTATCTATGACTGTTTGTTTGTTTGTTTGTTTGTTTATATTTTGCATCTGGGCAAAATCAGAAATAAGAATTGGGCAGCCGAGAGGTTCTATTCTTCTCTAAGAATCCCCATCATTCTATGTTGTTGTTGATTAAAAGATAGTAATGAATAATGGAAAAAGGATCCAATTACATTTTTTCCCCTCATGGAGAAATGGTTTTTTTTTATTTTCTTGGAAATTAACCTCTGAAGCCACTATGTGATCAGCATAACTTACTTCATAAACTCAAATTCTGATATGCCTACAGCAGATAAATTTATAGAACTATTGCTATGCTAAATATAAAATCATTTTATGTTGTGGTTATAAGTTCAGGCAATTTTGAAGTAATCTCCAGAGCACGGATTCATGTCTTTGGAGTGCCCTACCTATTACTACTTCTAAATCATTTTAGTTTTCTTTTAACCTTCCTTTACACTAGCAATCTGCAGACTCTTGGAAATGAAATTCATTTTTCCCCCCTTTTGATATACTGTACATGTAGACACACCAGAATCATATTATTACATCTAGGATGACCAATTGCTTTTTTCTGAGAATAGTAATTCAAGATGTGGCTATTTGAAACACTAAGGAGACTAATGTTGAATTTTTCACATGTTCATTTTTTGTTTTCTTGCTGTGAAATGTTTAAAACAGATCTACTCCAGCTCCATTGCCTACCCCATAGAACAGAATCACACAAAGAGGCTGTAGGAGTGATAGTAAGTTATGGGCTCTAAAGCTGATTGGCCATGATTATAAGAGATGATAACAGGGCTACCTTAAAGGAATGCTAAGATAGTTGAAATCATACAGATACAAATGAACATAGCAAAATATCAGAGAAAAAGAACAAAGTGTTGCCTAGTGTTTAGTACCTACAGTTCACTGATTAATTAATTAGAGTTTCATTTGCAATTAAAATTGTCAAGGCTCTTTGAATGCCATTTTATGTCAAGTATTTTGTTGACAATTGCCTTTTTAAAAATGCTTGATGTTGTCTGTTACTAATAAATATAATATACTCTGACAGGTTTTATACTGTTTTGAAATTCAATCTCAACATCTCTTATTGAGTGTCTAGACTCTAGAGAGACTCTAACAACCGTAATTAAAGAGACATCCATGTAGCATGTATGTGTTACGGCTGATAAAGAATATATAAGCATGACTTTAGTTAATAAAAACAATATGAGTTGTTCTCTGCATGAAACTCTGATTTGATATGAATGTTCCCTATTTAAGATTATAAAGTATAAATTGGATCAATGATCTGTTGAAAACATTTGCCAGGATGCCCATGAAAATAGAATAAAGATCCAATTTCCTGGGATGGCATCCAAATCCTCCACATCAAACCACTGTTTCCAGCAACCATTTTCTTCACCATTCTTAATGTTCTTTATTCCTCTTCTGTGCCTCAACCACAGAGGGTCAATTCTTGATCCCCAGACAATGTCTGCATTCTTTTATCTCCATATCTTTGCTCATTTCAGTCTAATTTAATGTCAACCAAAACAAACGAATTCCTATCTTCAGGTCACCCGGTGTGTAGGATCCTGGGGAGGAGCAAACAAGCAGAAAATCCATTTGTCATTAGAGCTAAAAAGTGTGTTTAGGGTAACCACAAACAGAACGTATTTGAGGACAAGGACTATTCTCGTCCTCACAGGGGGCAGGTACATAAAGCTGATGAGCTGATAAGAACTTCAATCTTACTTTGGTTCGTCTTTAGTTACCTTTGTCTCTGCTTTAGTTGTAGCTTCCTAGCATTGGTAGTTTTAGTGAAGCTAGTTTTAAAAGAGTAAAAATCAGGGACGTAAGTAATGAGCAAAGGGTCATTGCAGAAGGAAGATGAAGCCTATGCCACAATATGGTGTCTCTGGGAAACTACAAGTAGTAGTTTGGTAGGTGTGGTGTAAGTGGGTTAGGGAAAGGAAGAGCTAGTAATGGGAGATGGGGCTGGAGAGAGAAACTGAGTCCAGTTGATGATACACATTTTCATGACTTACTAAAGGGTTTATTGTACTTTCAGCCAGTGGGGAAGGTAACTTGATGCTCTTTGTCTCCTTGAAAGGTCACTCTCACAGCAATGTGAATTGTGCTCAGAGTTAAAACCCTGGTGTAATATAAATATATATATATTTAATATATATATTAAATATATTTAAAAATTAAATATATTTAAAATTAAATATATTGAATATAAAATAAATTAAATATAAATATAAATTAAATATATTTAAAATTAAATATATTTTAAAATATATATAAATACAGAGTATTGGACAAATTTTCCAATTCACATGTCCATGCCTGAAATACCATCTGTCTTTTAGCTCCATAATGCTAGTGTCTTATCTGTCTTTCAAAGTCTGGCTCAAGTGTTACCTCTCAATGAAGGTCTTCCTAGAACCTTCCTCCATTAAAATATTGACTCCCTCTTCCAGTTATTTCTGCAACTTGATCTCCCTCCCTCCCTCCTTTTCTCTGTAATCTTCATTTTAGCCCTTGAATTAAAATTTACATGGTGTTATCTTTCCAACCAGGAATGAACCAAAAAATGGAATAGCCACTCAATAAATATTTGAGAACTGCCACTTTTCATGAAGTTTTAAAAGTCATAGATTTACATGAAAATCTGAAAATAATGCACAGTTTAGAAGAGAAGAGAGGTTTTGGAAACTATATATGTAAAATTAATTGTAGATGTTAATTACTTAGTTAGCTCTCTGCTGTGTACCAATAGGGGAAGGAACTTCCTCTTCTGTCAAATAATTGTTGATCTTAGAAAGCAAAGACAAAAAACAAGCGTCCCTCAATTTATTTAGTATATTAAAAAGAATGTAGGCATTCCTATATAGATTTAGTTAAGAATGCTTTCTAGTAAATTCATTCCTATCAGATGTTTAAAGGACTGTTTTCTTGAAAGGAGAAGGAAATGTGAATTTTATACCAAAAATAGATTGCCCACAAAGGACTGCCTTACCTCTGAATCATTTTACCCCAAATCTAGGATCTTATTGACTTAAGCTAATTATAAATTATCACATTCTACAGTAGCAGATCTGTCTTTACTTTATAAAACAGAATCATATTTTTATATGATTTTTATAAGTATTTTAGAGATACTTTTCTAAGTTGTATTAGGTTCCATATTTAGAAGTAATTAATATTTATGAAGCCTAACTTGAATAGTATACTTATATTTTTCCAAAGTACTTAAAAAATACAAAATAATTTTTTCTATCTCTTATCCAAACATTAAGATGGTGAAGATGTAGCTTGTGATGGTGAAGATGTAGACGATTGGACAGATTACAATACACCTGCAACACCCTCTGTCTTTCAGTTTAGTCTACTGGAAGCCTGGCTATCCTATTCACCCTCCACGTTTCTAAGCTTTGGAGTGATTTAATGAGGCAAAGGGATTAGTGCTTAAAGTGAATGATTTTAGAGGTGCCTGAGTATCTCAGATGGTTGAGCATCTGCCTTTGGCTCAGGTCATGTTCTCCAGACCCTGGGGTTGAGCCCCATGGTGGGCCACCAGCTCCCAGAAGAGTCTGCTTCTCCCTCTCCCTCTATGGGAAATTATTGTTTCATTCCCTGGTTTCCATGTGGGTACTTATGAATTCACAGCATACAATTTCACTTCTTTACTTACAAGTACAAAATGATCATAGGTCAGAATGTTTTAGTCTATATAAATAAGAATACTTTAAGATGGAAATATTCCAATTTTTATTTTCTTGGTACGCTTTACTTTCTCATCCATATTTGATTTAAGTGACATCATATCTTAGTACTGTACATTTAGATCTTTAAAAGTGCATCGAGGGGAAAAAAAGACATTCTTCTGTGATGATTTTTTTAAAATAATATACCACAATGTTCAATATAAATTGAGGGAGACATTTTGGTTGGCAATATCAAAAATATTAAAAGATCAAGACTCTTGTAACTGTATGTGTCTTGGATTCATAAACTATTCTTCCAAGAATAAAAAGGAAATGACAAAAATTCTGACATTTAAATTATGATACATTGACATGATAGAATATTAAAAATTATACTTATAAGACAAGTGTAAATTGTTTATATAACATTAAGTGAAATAAAGTGAGGGGAAGATGATAGATAGATAGCCTAATTTATGTCTCAGAATTATATTAGCATTTATTTTATTTCAAAGACTAGAAGGAAAAAATACCAGAAGGTTAATAATAATTATGTTTATGAGGTTCTTTTTTTTTTGCTTTTCTTATTTATTATCTAAATTTTCTATAGGAGTGTGTGTGTTTTTTATTGAAGTAGAATATACATAGGAAAGTAGATAAACACCAAATGTGCAACTTCATGAATTTTTGCATAGCAAACACACATTTTCTGTATGTACAAAAAAGAGAACATCATCAGCCCCCCCAGCAGTGCCCCTCGTGTCCCCCTCTAAATGTAACTATCCTAACATCTATCACTGTCGATTCATTTTGCTGTTTTTCAATTCTGTAGAAATGGGTGTATTTTTGTTATTGTTGCTTTTGGCTTATTTCATTCAACAATATTTGTGTAACAGTTGCCTGTGTTTTTGTGTGTAGTATTCCACTGTAAGAACGTATCACAATTTACACATTTTACTATTGATAACCTTTGCTATAGTTTTCAGGATTTGGCTAGGACCAATACAGCGTCTATGAACATTCTTGCAAATATACTTTGGCTAACACATGTACAGCTTTCTTTTTTTTTTTTTTTTTTTAAGATTTTGTTTATTTATTTGACAGAGATCGCAAGTAGGCAGAGAAGCAGGCAGAGAGAGAGGACGGAGCAGGCTCCCTGCTGAGCAGAAAGCCCAACGCGGGGCTCAATCCCAGGACCCTGGGATCATGCCCTGAGCCGAAGGCAGAGGCTTTAACCCACTGAGCCACCCAGGCGCCCCACATGTACAGCTTTCTAACAGAAGTGTATTTGTTGGGTCATGTTATGTCTATGTTCAGAAGAAACAGAGGAAAGAGAAGGGGACAGCAGGGGAAGAGGAAGGGATGGAAGACGAAAAGAAGGAGAGGACAGACCAGAATTTGCTACATATATAGACAAGCTTGCTGTTCACATTAATTTGGGCAATAGTAATGGTCATCAATCCCTGGGTTATCACTTATCTCCGTCTCTTTCACTTGGTCCCGCTCTGCTAGTAAGGTTGAAGAAAGCTTACGGGCCTTTTTGGTGTATTATTTATAAAGCAGATCTGTCTCTTTGATTCTCTGTACTCTGGCCTGACCTTGACTTCTCTTAGCAGTCACGAATACGGGAGGGACAGTCGGTGCAGAATTATGATTTAGAAATTAATGACGACTTGTAGATGAACCATTATAATGCATGTTTTAAATGCACAAAATTAGGGTTGTTTTGACACTAAGTCACAATTTAGAATCCAGAATGAGAAACGTCAGAGATTACCTGATCAAGAGATCAGGGTACAGGACAGAAGAGGTGAAACCATATGCATGATGTGAGAGGAAAAAAAAACAAAAACAAAACTCTAAACATCACATTAGGGGCACAAGATAATGTTTTAATGTCTAAAGCTAATTTTTAGAACTCAAAATGCTACAAGTTTCTTTTTATAACCACCCTCACTTTTCACAATGCTTCTTTTGATACCAAAAAGCTCAGCCTGAAGTTTTTGGAATGATCAAAATTAAGAACATGATCTTCATTTTTGTTGGCCCAGATATCTGCTTTAACACTTCAAACACTCTTTTAAAATATCTCACACTGTATCAAAAATAACTTTCCTTAGCCACAAGGAAATCTGAGAGCTCTGTCAGTCAGCAAGCCCATATGTAAGTGAGAAAGAAATGTGCTGCTTCGTTTATAGTGACAACCTGCAGATCAAAGCACAATAAATAAATAACAGTGAGTTGCCTGAGCCTTCTCTTGCTTTGGGAATAAACACTGAGTATAAGTACTTTGAAATGGAAGACTGAAGACACTGTTGCCTTCAGTGTTGGCAGAAGATAGAAAATAAAATCTGTGCATGAGGGAACCCTATTTATATCTAAACCTAATTGCAAGGGATTCTGGGAATGTGGTTTCTGACGTCTTCAGCTACAGATGGTCCCTGACTTTATGACACTCTGACTTAACGGTCTTTCGGCTTTATGATGCTACAAAAGCAATATGCATTTAGTAGAAATTATACTTACGGCACCTGGGGGTTTCAGTTGGTTAAGCGTCTGCCTTTGCCTGCTTTCGGCTCAGGCTGTGATCTCAGGGTTCTGGGATGGAGTCCCACATTGGGCCCCCAGTCTGTGGAGAACCTGCTTCTCCCTCTCCCTCTGCCTCTCTGTCTCTTTTGAATAAAAAAATCAAATCTTTAAAAAAATACAAATACTCTTTAAAAAAAAAAAGAAATTATACTTCATATTTTGAATTTCAATCTTTTCCCAGGCTAGCAATAGGCATGCGGTAAGATCGTCTCTCATGATGCGGACAGTGGCCGCAAGCCACACCTCCCAGTCAGCGTGGATAAACAACCCACCTACAGAGCCGCCCACAACCACTGTGCACTCATACAGCCTTGCTGTGGTTCACGTCCAGTACAGTATTTAATAAATGACATGAGACACTCAGCCCTATATGATAAAATGGATGTTTGTGTTGGATGATTTTACCTAACTGTAGTCTAAAGTTAAGTTTTCTGAGCACGTTTAAGATAGGCTAGGTTAAGCTATGATGTTCAGTAAGCTACATGTAACAAATGCATTTTCAACCTATCATATTTTCAACTTACAGTGGGTTTATCAGACTGTAAACCCCCACCCCCGTAAGTCGAGGAAGATCTGTAGAAGCAAGTTGTAATGGAAGTAGAGAGAACTCACCCAGCATCCTCTATAGTCCAGACTTTCAGCTAGTTACCTTCTTCTGCAAATAACTAAATTTCTGAATAGAAAAGATAATGACTTGATCTAGTGTAAAATAATGTAACCCTATTATATATATATATATATATATATATATATATATATAAATATATATGAAATATATATATTTGTTTCTTTTCCCAAAAATGGAGATCCCAAAATCCATCAGTAACACAATAAAGCTCTGAAGTTGTAGTCAAGCTTTTACAGTTTAGTTTACCATCCTGGAAAATCTTTGAAAATGTAAGGAACAGGGGCACATGGGTGGCTATGTTGTTAAGCATCTGCCTTTGGCTTGCGTCATGATCCCAGGGTCCTGGGATTGAGCCCCGCTTTGGGCTCTCTGCTCAGTGGGGAACCTGCTTCTCCCTCTCCCATTCCCTGTTTGTGTTGCCTCTCTCTCTGTGTCTCAGTCAAGTAAAAAAAATATATTTTTTTTAATTTTTAAAATGTGGGATGCCTGGGTGACTCAGTTGGTTAAGCTGTTGCCTACGGCTCAGGTCATGATCCCAGCATCCCGGGATCGAGTCCCACGTCCCACTCCTTGCTGGGCAGGGAGCCTGCTTCTCCCTCTGCCTCTGCCTGCCTCTCTGTCTGCCTGTGCTCTCTCTCTCTCTCTCTGACAAATTAATAAATAAAATCTTTTAAAAAAATTAAAATGTAAGGAACAGAAAAAGGAAAGTTGGAAATTGGTTAATATATACAAATATACAAAAACAATGAAATGAAAATAATATGTAAATCTACCTCCTCCCATTTCTGCAACTGGTCACAAAACTGTAATTAGTTTGTAAAACTCCTGTACTCCTTCTAGCACTTCAACTGTCTGGGATTTTCTACATGGTAGAGCAAGCCAAACTCGATTTCTTAAGGATCTCATCAACTGGGAGAAACATAATTTTCTATAAAATGAAATTTATTTATATAAGTTTAAAATCCTGAAAGGGGCTTTAGATATTTAGAACATCAAAGATTTTTCGTGTTTGTTTTCTTGCTCATTGGTGTAGGTTGTTTGCATTCCTAAAAATATTTAAAATTAAATTATAGTTAAAAATATCAAAAATCAAGCACAAAGTAGAATAAAATTATCATTCATTTTTGTTTTACTTAATAAATTTCTGAAAATTTACAAATCTTCTATATTGCATAAAATTTATGCAGTGATCAAATATTTTGAAGAATCAATTTTCTTTTTTATAATCTATAGTACTTTAATGGATTGACTTATTTAAGTTGTATTCATTTTTATTTATTTTGTAAAATTGTAGAACACTTAATTACTAAAAATTATAATAATCAGTTTTAAAGTTGCATCACAAATCAGACTAGCTAACTGTGAACATCGCAATAGGAAGGTACTAGAAACAGAAAAGAAGTGTGACAAAAGAAAGGTGTAACAATTCAGAAAATTTATAAAAGCAAATACAGGCGCATCCTGTGTGTAATGTCACTACCATCATCATCATCACATATATTTAAGAAGAAAAGGAAACAAGAGCAAAATAAATCCAAAGAATGCTCTATCATTTGCTAATTTCTTGTAAAGCAGATCTTCCAACTAAAAAAACAAAAAGGTAACAGATGTAATTCAATTACAAGGTCTAATTGATGCTACATGGAGTAGTCAGTTCAAAGAGGTATGTGACCCCAAAACCTATTGTTTTCGAATTGCCACTGTGACAATATTTGTTGGGATGTTGCCAACAGAATTTTCTGGCTCCAAACCTGCATAGTTTATGAATCTAGTGACAACAGGCTGTTTTGCCATTTGCCGCCTTAAATGCTCTTGCTTAGCTCAGTGCCTGCTAACCAGGTTTCTTTCATCCCTTGAGGCTGTTAAACTGACCCTTGTCCATAATTCTATAGACTGGAATAAACTTTGCATCTTTCTGGATTCTTAATGAATCAGATTCTCTGACCCAGAGCGTGAGGGTTGAGGTAGGTTTAGACTTCGAACAGAACTAGCTTTATAGTCTGGCTCAGGAAGGAACATTTTAGAAATAGCTGTAAACTTTGGGGACCTGGCTTGATGGTGACATGAAATTTTAGGATAAACCAGAAACTCCAATCATAGCCTAGACTTTAGTTCACAGGAGTGTATTTATGGACCTTGGAAGCCAACATTAATATTTCCACTTACTCCTACAAGGTAAACCTGACACGAACCAATTCCTGGTTTCATTTCTTATGTCTGATTATTGAGGTTTAATTCCTATACATTAAAAGTCACTCTTTATAGTTGCACATTTCTGTGAGTTTTGAACAATATAGTAACGTGGCCATCACATTAGATATAGAGTATTTCCATCATGCCCAAAACTTCCCTCCTGTCCCCTTGTAGTCAATCCGCCTGGAAAACTTAGATGAGATTTCTGATAATTTGACCTTTTCTAGGATGTCATCTAAATCAAATTTTATAATACATAGCTTTTTCCTGGATTCTTTTTTCTGGATTCTTTCATTTCGCAGAATCCTTTCAAAGTACGTCCATGTTGTTTGTATCAATAACCATTCTTTCGATTGGTGGGTGGTACTCTCTTGTGTGGATGGGCCACCACTTTCTTATCCACTCACCAACTTGTAGACAATTGGTTTGTTTCATGCCTCAGGTGGTTATGAATAAAGCTAATACAAATATTCACATAAAGTCTTTGTGTGGGCATACGTTTTCTTTTCTCTTGGGTAAATACCTAGAAGTCTCGGATAAGAGTAGGTTCGATATCACGAAATGGCCACGTTATTTAAGCATACTGGCTTTAGCATTTTGCATTTTGACCATAACATTAATAAATCGACAAGAACAATGACGGCAACAATGGCAGTCTTACTGGGGCACTACTCACGTAATGGGCACTGCACTAAATAAAACTTTGTATCGATTTCTGAGGGTACAGGAGCACAGGCACTATAAGGTGCTGCTGATTGGAATGTACATTATCTCATCCCTTCTGAAAGTCAATACGGAACATGCTTCAAAGGACTTAAATACATGCATGTACTTTGACCCTTGAAAAAAATCTATGGAAATTTGGGCGCACATAGAGTTCAAAGAATTTTAATACATATGTAGATTCATGTAACGAACACAGTAAGTGTATGTCAAAAAAAAGGAAAACTCTTTTGTGCTATTCTTTTATATTTATCCTCCTCCCCCTACAATCTCTGGCATTTATTGATTTGTTCTTCAATCCCCATAGTTCATCTTTTCAAGAATTCCCGATAACTGAAATCACACAGTATGGAACCTTCTTTCACTCAACAGGATGTGTTTGAGATTCGCCTCAATTTATCAATAATTTGTTTCTTTTATTGCTGGTAGTTGATTCCTTTATATAGGTGTACTACTGTTTGCTTATCTGTTTACAAATTAAATGAGATCTGGGTTGTTTATAGTTATTGGCTATTATTAACAGAGCTGCTACAAATATTTGTGTACAGGTTTTATGTGAACATAGGTCTTTATTTCTCTAGATACCCTAGGTTTGGGACTGCTGAGTCATAGAGTATGTATGGGTTTAACTAAGAAACTATAATTCCAAATAGCCAAGATCTGCATTCCTACCCACAGTGTAAAGGTTTCCAGTTGCTCCACATCCCAACCAACACTCAGGATTATATTATTCATTTTGATCTTCTGATAGATGTGTAGTGATACCTCATGGTTTCAGAGCATTTACCTAATAGTTAATAGCATTGAATGTCTTTTCATGTGCTTATTTTCCACTTGTATATTACTGCCAGTGAAATGTCTGCTCTTGCGTTTTGTTGATTTTTGGTTGCTTTTTTATTGTTGAGTTTGGAAGTTCTTTATATATTTTGAATACAATTCCTTTGTCAGATATATGACTTGTGAATATGTTCTACTAGTCTGTAGCCTGTGTGTGTGTGTTTATTTGGGGAGTGTGTGTGTGTGGTGTTTTAGAAAAGGTTTATTAGAAAATTCTCTCCCTGAACTAGTGTTAACATCTGGGACAGTACTGCCCTTTATTGAAACCAACTGGAAATATGCTTGTGTCCAAAGTGGTCCTTGTACAAAAGGTATCCAGACCAATTTCTAGTGTGATTTATACCCTGCCTCTGCCTCTTGACATCCCAAAGCATCCCACCAAAGGCTATGGATACCCATTTTCCAGCTGGGCACACTGAGGTGCCAACCTAGCTATGGCACCCATGGTTGCACAGTGTGTTGGCTATTAGGAGTTGCCCACTCTGCCTGGCCCAGGTGAGGAGTGATGGGATAGAGGCCAGTGGGATCATGGAGGAAGGTTTTTTGGTGTCTGTCCCAGCCCCTGAATAGAGGAGGGAAGATGTCCAGGGCAGGACTTTGGTGGAAGTGGAAAACATCTTGGGAGCTGTTAATGGTTTGGAAGGGAAAATTTATTTGGGAGAGGCAGAGTCACTGGCAAGCTGGGAGGTTGGTGATGAAAGGCTGGTGCTGCTGGTGTGGAAGCCTGATCTGGACGCCAAGTCAGAGAACTCGCTGTGGCCATGCTCGTGGGCAGCTGGGGTCATCGTCCAGTGGGCTGCCTGGAATTTGATGATGTCTAGCAGCAGCAGCTAGGCGGGGGAGCTGAGGCTGGTTGGGAGTAGGAAGCCATACCAGATTAGGACCAAGAGCTCATCCATTCATCCATGTACTCTGCCCATCTCCAGCTGCACCCCCAACCCCCGGTGCCCCCACCCCGCCCCAGATTCAGGTGTCGCAACCTCCTCCTTCTCTGTCCAACTTCCTCCTTCTCCTCACTCAGATCTTTGGGCAGGGCCAGATGGAAGAGGCAGGCACTATGCTAAGCACTCTGTATATTTTTAATTCATTTCATCATCACAGAGACGCAAGAGGTAGACACTATAATTACCATCTTTATTTTTAAAATGATGAAATTGAAAGCCAAACAATGTCGTGTAACTTGTCTCCGCCTACAAGTGGTAGACTGAAGTTCAAACCTGGATAATGTGTCTGTAGGTTTGCCTCCCCAAAACACAGTGTTCTGTTGGCTCTCAATTTCCTGGTGAATCAGACGTTAAGGCTAACACAGAGAGGGCCACCTTAAAGAAAAATAGACGAATTCTAAATATTGCATCTTTAAGGAGAGTGCTGAAAGGCATCTCAAGCAGAACATAAACTGAAAAGGTAGCATCCAGGAACTCAAGAAAATGCCATTAGTAAGTGTGTACAATAGCCATTCATATGTACGAGTTGCCCTATTTTTTCTGTATTTACACAATCCTTATTCAAACAGAAGCTGTTCTCTGCAAACTGATGTGAGGTTTGGATTGAATATAAAAAACCTAAATTTACAATCAGAAAGAAAAATAACTTCAATCTTGGAGAATAAGAACAGAGGTTAAAAGAGTGAGACTCCAACACACAAACAAAATTCTATTTAATCTGAGAAAGAAATAGAACATGACATATTTTTATTAAAAGCTAAAAGAGGATTTAATGGAATAATTAAAATAGACTTTATATTTTCATTTGCAGATTACATAAAACTGCTCACAACAATTGACAGACACTGAATAGTTTAGCAACTTCATGTTGCCCAGAATTACTAGTTTTCATATTTTGGTTAATTAGTTTGGAGAATGGTTAGGGCCTATTCTTTAACAATGTATATTTTAAACAATATTTTTCCCTCAAGTGGCATTAGGTGGTTTTCTTGTAATTTAATTGAATGCAAAGAGAAAAACAATGAAGCTGTTTCTGGCAGACCTGGCTGTAACGGCTTCTTTGGAGATCAGCATGATAAAAAACATGTGAAGAAAGAGGAAAAGTGACAGTCATGTTGGTATCTGAGATTGTGTTAAGTGACAGTATATAGAAAGGCATTGCCTCTTCCCTCTGAATTGAATGTTTTTATCAGGTGTTGATGCAAGACTATTTATACACTTATTGTTTTTTAATACAAATTCAGAAGTGGAAGTTCCAATATGTGTTTATGTAACTATAGTGTATCTAGACTGAATTAATCAACTGTGACAGTTACTTACCTCGTCAGCTCATTTCGGGTGCTAAATGTATGTAGACAAGTAGGGGGCACTCTGCCTAGATTTCTGTAAAAACTCAAATGATTTTCAAATTTTTGTGAAGATTTTAAAAAAACTGAGAATGGCTGATGCAACAGACATGGAATGCAACCAGAATATATACAGTTTTCAGAGCACCAAACAGTGCACCACCGGCAAGTGAGATGGTGTGGGATCTACGTTTTTATTTCTAATTTCCTGTTTAGACAGATTTGAGGCTAGGAGAATGATCTCTAGAATTCTGGTCTGTAACACCGAAATTTTAGAACTTCTTCTCTGTGTGTGTGTGTGTGTGTGTGTGTCCATGTGTCCCACACTGCTCTTATTCTGTGCTTTTTTGAGACATGGTCTTGACTTTTTCAGATTTCAAATCTGTGCTTTATGTAGAATTTATCAACATAAAATTTTACATCTGTCATGGATTTTTTTTTTTTTTCATCTAATGCTAAATAGGGGAAATCTGGCATCTCTAAGCAACCACTGGTGTCCTGCACCTTTATTTCTGCCCTATGGTACTGTCGTGGGGCAAGTTGAAAAGAATCCTAAATCAGGTAGAAACCTGAACTATCAAAACATTTCAATATCTCCCCTGATTTCTGAAAATCAAGGATGTTTAAACATTTTGTTCTTAGCATCACCTGAACATTATTTATTTATAAAGCAGTTATGTTAGCTTCTTGAATAGACCAACTAAAATAAATCATCATTAAAACGGATACTGCGTTATCAAGGAGGTATTGTTCTTTTTCTAGAAAATTTTTTTCCAGGACTTTGTTCTCCTTGAGATCCAGTATAAATGTACATCTTAATGAATGAATACATTGTGGAGGGGTGCATAGTCGAAATGGAAGGGAGAAATGATAGCATCTTTAGCAGATACGCCCTTTAATTTAAGCTCTTTGTAACAAGGTGAAGAAATCCAACCCAAGTTAGCACCATCAATTAGTTTACTGTAAGGACACATGCCCCCAGCTTCCAAGGAATATTCCTCAGGAAAAGCAAAAATAATATGAAGGCCACTCCTCAAGAAGTGTATGGAATGTTCTACGATTGGGTCAGGTGGATCCTAGCTCGAGAATGTTGGGCCGTTCTAGAATGTTAGGTCATTCCATCTGCCGGTTTCCCCAACTCCTATGCTTCTCATTTTCATGGCTGACTCTTTCTGGACTTCCTATTGCCTCCTGGCATGGCCTTTGCTCTCTAAAAAATCTCTTTTTACTACTTCATTTCCTTTTAGTCTCTATTCTTGTGTTCTCTCAATTGCCTCTTTGTATTTTAATTCCTATTCTTGAGTTTAAAATCTGACTAACCGGATACATCTTCACAGAACAGATCACTAGCCAAACTGGATTCCTTTCCCTTAGATCAGGTTCCCACCAGATGTTCAGAGGAAGTTACATAGTAAAAACATCGCCTCCTGAGTTACTCCATCAGGGGCTGTGATGTTGGGAAGCACCACTTTTGGATGTTTTCATGAAAAGTCAAAGGAGAATCAAATATAAGCTTCATAGAGCCAAGATATTTTTTTTCTTTTTCTAACACACTGTTAACGTCTCCTGTTCCAAGAACAGTGTGTGATATACGGTGACTACTCCAGTATCTACTGAATGCATGAATAAAGGAATGACTCGCAGATCATTTGGATTTGCTTAAGGGTTGTGCAATGACCTCAGAATGGTGTGAAACCAGGATCCAACCTGGTCCGGGTCATGTTCAGTGTGAACCAGCTTCAAAGTTGCTTGGGTGTGAATCCAGTGAATAAATCTATGCATGATTAACATGAGGGAAATCTCAGATGAACCCAGACCTCAGTCACCTTCTTCCAGGTCATGTACCCTTGAATATATCTTCCATATATTTTCTGTATATTTAATTTGTTGTTTAGAATATCCAAAGATAGTAAGATCAAGAGCACGGGCCTTCCCACAGAATGCAAATACCCTCCCTTGAACTACATGCAGCCATCTAACTCCTAAAATGTTGCTTCAGAGATGTCTGCAAGAAAAACAAATTCAAGAATAACATTACCGAAGATGTATCCAAGGCATCATAATTGCACAGAAACAAAACTCTTCTAAATCTCTGTATTTAGAAGGTTCAAATGGAATCCTACCAAGAAGGAAGGGAAATCATATGGACAAAACTGTGTATTAATATGGCCACTTGGGAGAATTCTGAGAGAAGTATTTTTGACATTCTTCATCTGATCCATGTCCACCCCTGTCCTTCTCACTATTCTCTGCAGTTCTTTTTTTTTTTTTTTATTAACATATAATGTATTATTTGCTTCAAGGGTACAGGTCTGTGATTCATCAGTCTTACACAATTCACAGCACTCATCATAGCACATACCCTCCCCAATGTCCATAACCCACCCACCCCATCTCTTCCTCCCACCCCCCCACCCAGCAATTCTACTAAACAGAAGTGTCTATGCATTTGCACCTGTGAATCTCTATATCGTATTTCCTGAAAGCTTCTCTTTACATTTTTTCATCAAAATGCTAAATCCTAAATCATTCGATGCTCTTCTCTTAGGAAAACTGATACAAATAGTACTGGTATGCTTATTTATAGTCATAAACCCTCTGCCCACGTATCATACCAATTGGGCCACAGAAAAATGTGGTGAGAATTCTTAGTGTACATTTCACAGGTGAGGAGACAGAGGTTCTCCTGGGAGGAATGACCTACCCAGATCTATTGATCCGTGAGTGGTATCATCACGATCTAAATGTAGGCCTGATAACACCATTAAATCTGTCTCTTGAGATTTCACACTTTATGAAAGTGTGATAACAATTTAACATGTCACTACTTCCTATGAATATTTACACTTTAATGTGAAAGTAAAGCCTGGCAATGTATAACCCAAAGCTTCCTTAGTAGTAAAAAATAAAATATTTTGACAACTCTAGAGATTTTATTTGCAGGGAGGATTATCTCTCCATTTCCGAAGGGTGAGGTGAACCCAGCCCTGATTAACCCCCCTTACTCCCAGATTCCTCTTTGTCTGCAAATGGTGAAACCAGAGTTCTGATGTAATATTAATTTAACCTCTTTTTATTTCTGCAACAGTGTAGATTGATTCTGTTTGGATTTTGAATGCTTCTCGCCATTGTGATTCGTAATTTTGTTTCAGAATATATTAGACACTAAGCAGAACAGATAATTCTCTCATGTCATCTCAAGGCATTTTCTTCTGTGCAATATACTAAGCGAAGTTGTATTGAGAGACTGACTTCCACTAGCATAATGTGAATTGAGCTCAAAGACACACAACCAAAAGAGAGGGAGAGGGAAGAATTCTTACTGAGTGAAAGTTTTAACACGTGCACACACACATGCATAAAATGAACAAACCTAGTGAAGTCTTGAGTGTACGTCATTATTACATCCTCACACACTTATTTTGCTCTGAGAATTGTACCAATAGCTTTAAGACAGTGTGGGGACTTACGGATGCCATCTGCCAAAACCCAGGCAAATTCTGATTTCAGCCTCCATCTAGGATTTAAATAGAGCCAGCATTTTTCATTAGATCATCCTATTTCTAAACTCATTGGAAAATCTCTGGTTCCTTTTCACCATTCTGTACCTTCACAAAAGTGTTAATTCAAATATTTGGACAAACGTGGCAATGCATGAATATTTTTATTTTCTGTAGTCAAAGATTCAAAGGTACAGCCAGGCAATCCTCCTGAAGACGGTTCAGCTGAAGTAATTAGTCTATCAATAGAAGTACTCAGCACAGATTTTGAATTTAAATGTTTGTCGTACACGTTTTGCCAGGGGTTACCGTACTGCTCTGTGACTTACCGTAATTTGCAGTTCTTTAAAGTCCTTCATCAGTTTAAAACCAGAAATGCCCTGGCTACACTGTTTGATGGAAATGAAATAGGCAAAATTTCTACTGCAGGTTAAAATGTTTAGTGACTCAAGGGCACTATTTGCTTTTCCACTCTCAAAAAAGTGACTGTTGTAAAGGAGGCAAACCTAGTATAGAGTTGAGTGCATGTACTCCCAAGGATGTTGATAGAAACATATTTTAGACATGAATTCAAATCAGATTTATAAGAAGAAACTGCCATGCCTATAGGAAATCATTTAATTATCAATAAAATATAAAATAAATGCAGTAATTAAGCAAATGAAGGTAAAGCATTATCATTCTCTGCATTTGTGTGTGTGGTTTGCATGTTACCTGAACATTTATATACTTCTCCAAAAATCAACACTGTATTTTTTGTACAGGCTTCTTAAAATAAGCTACAGGTGCTCGTGTTAACTTTTATCTACAGTATTTATCTTCAAAGTGTTTTTCCATTTGGAGAAAAAAAAAAGGTGTCTCAAAATATTTTGCAATTTCAGCCATGCAACTATTTTTTGGAGTTTAAAAGGATGCACAGATCTTTTTTAGATAGCTTGAAACGCAAAACATATGAAGGGGTGTACTGCTCTTTCTCCATACAGAGAGGCCTGAACCTTTGGAAAGAAAACCTGTTGGCTTCAATTGTATTGAACAAAGGGACTGAAATGTGATGTCGCTTAAATATTTGATCAAAATAGGGATGTAAAAGCTGTCTTAAGAGCAGGTAATGGACTGTAGAAAGTGTCACCAAAGTAAGAGTTGTAAATATGAATGTAAGAGATGAGATAGAAATGGTATGCCTGTGTCTATAAGCTAACAAAAGTGATTTCCCTTTTTTCTTAAGCATTCAGTAATTCAATTTATAATCTGTTCAAAGTATATGCATACATCAACATATACATTTCCTTATATATACCTACATGCATGTGCATACATATACAAATGCTTTTATAAATTCTATTTATAGTATTTTTTTCTTTACCCCTTTACCTGTTTCATCTGTCCCCTGCCTCACATCCCTCCCTCTGGCAACCTCCAGTTCTGTCTACTTAAGAGCCTGGGTTTTTGTTTGTTTGTTTGTTTGCCTCTTTTTCCTCTTTGTTCATTTTTGTTTTTTTCTCTTTGGGCAAATGCCCAGTAGTGGAATTACCAGATCATATGATAATTCTATTTTTAATAGAAAGAGTGGCTGCACCCAGTTTGTGTTCCCACTGACTGTGCATGAGGGTTCCTTTTTCTGTACATCCTACTGACACTTGTTATTTCCTATCTTTTGGATTTTGGCCATTCTGACACGTGTGGGATGATACCTCATTGTGGTTTCGATTTGCACTTCCCTAATGATCAGTGATGTTGAGCATCTTTTTATGTGCCTATAGGCCATTTGTATGTCTTCTTTGGAAAAAGGTTTATTCAGGCCCCTTACCCATTTTTTTAAATATTTTATTTATATATTTGACAGTCAGAGATCACAGAGAAGCAGGCAGAGAGAGGAGGAAGCAGGATCCCTGCTGAGCAGAGAGCCTGATGCAGAGCTTGATCACAGGACCTTGAGATCTTGACTTGAGCCAAAGGCAAAGACTTTATCCCACTGAGCCACCCAGGCACACCCCCCTTACCCATTTTATAATCAGGATATTTGGGGGGTTTGTGGGAGCACTAAGTTGTATAAATTCTTTATATATTATAAATATAAACCCCTTATCAAATAGATCTTTTGCAAATATTTCTCCCATTCAGTAGGTTGCCTTGTCATTCTGTTGATGGTTTCTTTTGCTGTGCAAAAGCTTTTTATTTGATGCAGTCCCAGTGGTTTAATTTTGCTTTTGTTTTCCTTGCCTGAGGAGACATATCTAGAAAAATGTTTCTCTAACCAATGTCAATGAAATTACTACCTATGTTTTCTTCTAGGAGTTTTATGGTTTCAGGTCTCACATTTAGGTCTTTAATCCATTTTGAATTTATTTTTGTTTATGGTGTAAGAAAGTGGTCCAGTTTCATTCTTTTGCACCTAGCTGTTGAGTTTCCCAGAACCATTTATTAAAGAGATTGTGTTGTCTCTATTGTATATTCTTGCCTCCTTTGTTGTAGATTAATTGACCATATATGCATGAGTTTGTTACCGAACTCTCTTCTGTTCCATTGACTCGTGTGACTATTTTTGTGCCAGTACATTATCGTTTGGATTGTTAAAGCTTTGTAATGTATCTTGAAATCTGGACTTGTGATATTTCATCTTTGCTCTTCTTTCTCAAGATTGCTGTGGGGGTTTTGTGGTTCCATACACATTTTAGTACTATTTGTTTTAGTTCTCTGAAAAATGTTGTTATATTGATAGAGATTGCATTAAGTCTGTAGATTGCTTTGGGTCCTATGGACATTTTAACAGTATTGTTTCTTCTAATCCATGAACATGGAATATCCTTCCATTCGTTTGTTTCATCTTTAATTTCTTACATCAGCGTTTTAGAGTTTTCAGAGCACAGGCCTTTCACCTCCTTGGTTAAAAATTCCTAGGTGCCTTATTGTTTTATTTCTATTTATAGTATCTTAACTTTTAAACTGATGGTATGCCATGTTTTTGAAAGATCAGAACATTCAAGAACAAAATAGTAATGATAATAATAACAATAGGGAAAATAAAATTTATTTTTATAAGATTATTTATTTATTTGAGAGAGACAGAGGGCATGAGATAGATGAAGGGCAGAGGCAGAGGGAGAACCAGACTCCCGGCTGAGCAGGGAGCCAAAGTCAGGGCTTGATCCTAGGACCCAGAATCATGACCTGAGCTGAAGGCAGATGCTTAACAGATCAAGTCACCCAGGTGCCCCTGAAAAATAAAATTTACACATACTTTGTAGATGGTGGCATTTGTTAGTTTAAATCTTTGATAGTAGATTTGTATTGTTCATAGTTGTATAGTTTGTTTTGGTGTGCTTGTATTTTTTTTTTTTTGTAAGATTCATTCACTTAGAGAGAGAGAGAGAGAACATGTGCACAAGCAAGGGACAGGGAGGGCAGAGGGAGAAGAGCAGATTCCCCACTGAGTGCAGAGCCAGACTTGGGGCTGGACCCCACCCTGAGATCAGGACCGGAGCTGAGAGCAAGACTTGGTCGCCCGAACTACTGAGCTGCCCAGGTGCCACTTGGTGTGCTTATATTAATATGCATACTAAAAAATTAATTCCTGGTTATAAAAAATAAGTTTTATCAGTTTAAAGATGGATCAAATATATATAGATTCTCAATTTTCCTATTTTTTCAGTCTGCTAATAGCTCATTTTTCTTATAAATGCTTGGAGACCCTTGTGAATATACTGTTATTAAAACTTAACTAATGTTCACAGGACAACAGAATAAAATGTGACCTCCTTCACACATGTGGAAACAATAAAGCAAAACAGAGCTTCATTCACAAAGTCTTCCTTAACGATAGTAATTTCTACAGAAAATTAAGCCACTACATATACTGATATACTGACATACATCTATGCAATTTGTCTCTCTCTCTACACACACACACACACACACGAATGTATCCTGTGATATTATTTTTCTTACCGTGCAAAAGTAAACTGAGGCATAGTGTTTATCCCACTTATTCAAGGCTGCAGTGCTAAAAACTGATGGAGTTGGTTGGTCTGAGTGCTCTGACTCTTTAAACCCATGTTTTTACCATTAAATCAATTACTCTCCTCTAGTATCTCAAGTGGCAATTTCACTAGAGAACACCAAGATGAATTAAAATGCCAACACAAGAAAGACATAGCTAAACCCAAATGGAATGGGTTGTACCACAAGAATGCACTCATGTAGTAGGTATTTATTCAGGTCTGTGAATATAAAAATAGGGTAAACTTTCTGTGAGCTCACACTCTAATGAGAAACACAGAAGTAAACAAAAACTTCTGAAACACATATCATTTTAGTAATAACATGTTGACCATAACTATAGGATCAGAGAGAATACTGAGTAGCCTTCAAAGAGTGATGAATGGACCTTCCCAGAGGAAGAAACTTGGGGCAGAGCCAAGTAGCAAAAGTTACTACAGAAACAGGGGGGCAAGGTCATCAAAACTAGAGAGAGCAGCAGACCGGGGTGGCACAGAAAATATGGGCAGACGTGTAGGGTGAGTCAGAGGAGAGGAGGCCCAGAAGAAGATGCCAGACTGTTGGGAGAGCCTGGCATGATGGACCAAGTCATATCAAAATGTTTGATTTCATGACACTCAACTAATTAAAATATGAAGGATATTATCAACGTGAGCTCGCTGACCACAATGGCTAGCACACTGAATCCTGAGTAAACCAGAGTCACAGAGTGGATGCAGAGATGTTTGGTCATTAAGAACTGAGATCCTAGACCCAAAAGTCTGGAGCTCTGGAGCTCTGGGAAAAACCTGTGATCTCTCTGAGTCTGTTTCTTTTTCTGTAAAAGAAAATGAAAATTGCCACAGCAGCGATGGTAACGACAATAATGTTACTGTTTCCTAGCATTTTATTAACACTTGCTTGATCCCCCATAATGTTTTAAGATCTTTCATTGCATTTACTCATTTCATGCTTTAATATTCTCAACCACCTACAAGTAGATAGCACTGCTACCTTCATTTTACAGAGCAGAAAACAAAGTCCGAAAGAGGTCAAGTGAAAACACAGAGTTGAGACTGTATGGGTTTAACTCAAATAGTCCCAATGCAGAATGCATACCGTTGCTAAGAGCTGGGGGGCAGGGGGCGGTCCATGGCACCTGCTCTTATGTCTGGCAACTGGTGCAAGCCATTGGCCATGATACCGCACTCACCTTCTCATGGACCCTCAGCCTCCAATAAGAGAGACCAGATGTCTTTCGCGGTAGTCCTCAGGCGGAATTCCATAACAAAAGCAGAGATACACCTCAGAAGTCAGACATGTCACTTTCACTGCATTCGATTGGTCAAAAGAAGCCCCAAGGCTAATCCGGCTTCAAGTTGGATTGAAATAGACTCAACGTCTCCATCGGGGGCATCGCTGGGGCAACATGTAGGATTGGCAGCAGCTGCTGCATTCATCTTTGCAAACGCTACTACAGCTTTTCCAGGGGTGCTGGCAATTTTGACCAGTGGGCACATTCACAGTTCTGTGCGAGACCACTGACCACATCCAGATATCATGAGAGCCTCAGCATTAATGGGAAACCAAGTTTGGTATGCTAGCTTAAACATTTATTGGTAAGATGTATTACAGAGAGGTTTACTGACATGAGTTGAAGATTTTCTAGTTTATTCTCATTTAACTGGAAAATGAAATTGAATAAAGCATTCTCTTTTCTCATGAATATCCATGATTCAATATTCCTATGTATATATACCTCTCAATTTTTCTGTCCATGATAAAAATTGGAGCTTTGACTGTTACTATACTAAAAGTGCAGAATACTGTGAATTCTGAAACACCTGTTCAGGTAGGAAAATACTGATACTTTTAGGCTGAGTTAATTAAAATCTGATGTCATGCAAAAAGCACATGGTTTTTAGTTTGGTATTTGTGAGGATGTATTTTTAAGTTCTAGCAGAAATCTTCACTTTTCTGTCAATGTTGTCATGTTTTTCAGTGGTTTATTAGAAGGCCAGTAGTACATTTTATGGATGAGAACTGGAAATACTGTGTATCTGGTAGATAGTCAAAGCTCTCTCTTTTATTTCATTCTGGAATGATATTAAGGCCAGACTCAAAAGGTTAGTCTTCCAAAAGTTAGTCTTGCTAAAAATTACTCTACTTAAGAAAAATCTTAATGGGGATATTCAAATCTAAATGCCAGATATGCTTTGGCCATGGCATGATCGGGCCTCTGGCACAGGGATGACATAGAATCTCCTTTTCCCAGGCGTTTTCCAGAGAAGTGTCAAGACGAACATCAGTTCCCTGTCATCAATTCCCAATTAATGGACCCAGACATTTGCATAATGTTACATTTTTTAGTAAATCAAATCACAGACTTGGAATTCAAAATAAGCCCTTTGTACTTTGACTAAAACTCTGTGCAAGAAGGCTCCAGAGTTCTGGGAGTGGAACTCACCAGACACAAGCAAAGTTAAAGACACTCTTTAGTTTCTTATTAGGTTCAAGTTGTAGTTTTTCATTTATACAGGCACAACCTGAGAATCTACTTGAAAACCTGACTTGTCACCCAGCAGAGGGTGGAACTTGTAACACTCAGGGAAGGGAAACCTGTGATACTATAACCACGTGATTAAATACACGACAAAGGAAAAAAATTAAAACTTAAAAAGGGTGTGCCTCAGTGGTTCAGTTGATTAAAGTGTCTGACTCTTGATCTCAGCTCAGGTCTTGATCTCAGGGTTGTGAGTTGGTCATAAGACCCTCATGTTGGCCTCCATAATGGGCATGGAGCTTACTTAAATAAAATAAAATAAAATATAATATAATACATGACAAAGAGATCATCTTGTTTGTCTAATTAAACATTAAGGATCTATCAATTTGCTGGGACATTACCTTTCCATTTATGACAGTAGTGGCGTTCTATATTGGATCTATTTGAGTTAAATCCATACACCTAGTCTTGCTCAGAATCTGTAACAGTTTCTCTTTGTTCTCAGACATAAGTCCATGCTTCTTGGTTTTTTTTTTTTTTATTATTATTATGTTATGTTTATCACCATAGAGTATGTTATTAGTTTTTGATGTAGTGTTCCAAGATTCATTGTTTACATTGTTTACATATAACACCCATGCTCCATGCAATACATGCCCTCCCTAATACTCACCACCAGGCTCACCCATCCCCCCACCCCCTCCCCTCTAAAACCCTCAGTTTGTTTCCCAGAGTCCATAGTCTCTCATGGTTTATCATCTCCCCCTCCAATTTCTCCCCTTCATTTTTCCCTTCCTTCTCCTAATGTCCTCCATGCTATTTTTTATGTTCCACAAGTAAGTGAAACCATATGATAATGACCTTCTCTGCTTGACTTGATATGTTATTTGACCCTAGCCTGCCTTTCACTATGGCTTTCCTATAAATGGAGTCATCCCCAGCCATAGGAGGCCCTCCTGACATGGCCTTACAAATGCACACCCAAGTCTCTTTATCTCATTTTTTCACTCCTGTACTATATATTCTAACACTGGTTATCATCTGTCCTTGGTGAATCTTTAATTTAGTCCTCCTTATGTCAAACCTTCTTGTACACATTTCCTTGATATCTATTTCCCAGATTCCTTTAGCATTAAATGTTTCTTTAATTCTTTAGAACATGATTCATTTGTGTTTTTATTTCTATTTTCTAAGTTTTCTTGCTGCCTGATTAAATGAATCATGAGTTAATGGGCATAGGTATGTCTAATACTTGTTTAGGACTCAACACAGTATCTCTGTACATCTATCTGTCAATGTATGTAGACATCATTCTTGCATAGTTGTTAAAAGAATTTCAGGCTTACTAGTAGCCTATTTTATGTATCCATGTGTCCAATTAAAGTTTGGTGTTAATGTTATTTGCATAAAACAGTTCATTTTGTTTGTTAATTTATTCACCCAATTAAACAATTATTGAGATTATGTTCCAATTACTGGTAGAAAGAATGAGACACTGTCATGCCTGAGTACTTTTTTATTGATCATGGCATTAAGTATACAATGAAATCATTTTTTGCAAAGATATTTTTAGCTCACATACATCTTTATAGATCTAATTGGTGGTGTCTACTTCAGGTGATAGAAAATTAATTGTGGTTGAATTTTAAGTTCTTGTCCTTCTCTAATGTTCTGTGATACCACTGATTATTGTAATATGATACCAAAAAAGCAGTGGGTGGAAGGCTCTTAAGAAATGGAGATTCCTCTTTCACAAGACAAAAAAGAAATTCACTGGCCTCCTTCTAAAAAGCAAGTACCAAGGATGGATTTAGGGCTTCCTGGAGAAAGTGGGGGAAAAAAAAAAAAGAACACCATCACTCACAATTTTTATTTCGTGTTGATGTTCTTCCCAGGGGAAAGGCATACCAATGGATCATTTGTATGAGATATTGAGGCTCTAGAATATGTCTGATGTTGTCCTCTGGACCTGATAGGCAGAGATCATTTAGAAAGAGGGCATTTTATCAAATTCATAGAAGCAGAGACTAGAATGATTGCTGCCAGGGGCAGGAGAGGGAAAGAGAGATGTTGGCTAGAAAATACAAACTTCCGGTTATACGGTGTATAAGTTCTAGGGATCTGATGCAGACCATAGTGATTATAGTTCGTAATACTGTATTATAGACTTGAAGTTTGTTAAGAGAGTAAATCTTGCATGTTCTCAGCACACACCAGAAAATGGTATTATGTGACATTGTGCAGGTGTCAGCTAATTCAAGTTAATCATTTTGCAATATATACATGTATCAAATCAACATATTGTCCACCTTAAACTTACACAACGTTATATGCTAGTTATATTTCAACAAATCTGGGAAAGGCAATTTTAAAAAATAGAGGATTTTATGTAAGAGAGTGATAAGTGTTTGTCATAATCCAGTTATAAAATATGTTCTGAAACTAGACCCATAGCCTAACTATGCATGGCCATCTAGCTGGAGTGAAAAATTAGAAACAATTAGGCACTATGACTCTATGCATATGAAAACTTTCAAAAATACTTTGCTAGTCAAACAAAATAAAACACAAACCCAAATCAAGTTGTGCCATTAGCCTCTAGACAAGTGTGTTATCCTGTAAAATATGGTATGGGAAATCTCAACGTTATTGATAGTATTGTTGATTTATAGTTGAAACAACCACTAGTATTACTCATGGTTGGGCCATATTGTCTGTAACTGATGGTTATGGACACAGGTTTCCGAGCCATAAAGCAACTGTATGTCTTATCGATTTTATTGCTTTCAACTCTGTGCATCTGTGCATCTCTACAGCCAGAAACCCGAGGCCATTATCATATCTTGCCTGAACTGCTACAATAGCCTTTAACTGATTTCCCAGTAATAAGTCTACCCCCCTTCAGATCCAATTACCACATTGTAGCCATTGTGATTTATTTAATTCAAATCTGCCTTATATGAGAACTAAGACATTCATAGGTTGTGGCCAAACATGCCATTTCTCACTAGAGGTAAGGTCTTATTTTTTATATTGGCATGTGTTTTTCTTCTTCTCACACAACTTTCCTATTCCTTCCCTACTTGGTTTGAAATCAGAGTGACGTGTTGAAAACTTATTTAACAAAAAGAAGTAGAAGGAGGAGGAGGGGATGGAGGGGGAGAACTTCAAAGAACCTTCTCTTCACCTTTGACCCTCAAGTCTGCATAGATGGCTCCACCCCCAAGAAGTCCATGCCAGAAAACAGCAGCAACCTTGGAACCCCTTTTCCCACACTCTCTATGTGCAATTCACCAGCCAAGTGTGTTGATCCTGACTTCAGAATGTGTTTCTAATCTGTTTATTTTCTACTCATTATTCTTTATTTTTATTACTGCTCTCACTCACCAAGGTGATGGTCTCCTAACCAGTCCTCCCTCTTCCATCTTGACACCCTCCAACTCATTCTCTCTGTTGAAAGGAGAATAACCTTTTAGTGCAAAAATCCACTTCTTCTGAAAACCTTAGAATGTTGTTCAGAATCCTTAATGTGGCTTCCAGGACCCAAACTGAAAATGTCTTCCCCTACCTCCCTAGCTATTCCTTCGTCCTAGTGTGTGACTTTTTCTTTTATGCCCGAGAGATTTTTGCATTAGCTTTCTGTCTGGCTGGACCTCTTTTCTACTTTCCTCACTTTTGCCTTGTATGTGCCTATTCCTCCTCTCTCTGCTTATGCATAACTTCTTCAAAGAACCTTTAATTTAAGTTCCCCTGTCATAATCTCTTCTTGAAATCTTCTCTTTCACTTCTTTGCAGAAGCAATTTAAAAGTCTATATCTGAAAAATAAAATACAGTAAAATTACATATATACTGGTAGGATTGTATTATATGGTGCCTATTTCCACTTACTGGAATATCAGCTCCATGAGAACAGTGACCACATTCACTCACGTATTATAAGTCCTCAGTACTTGTACTCAGTATTGTAAGACCTCAGTACTAGCACCTGACGCATGTTGGATGCTCAGAAAACATTTATTGAATGAATGAATGATAGGAGACTTTTGACTGCTCCCGTTAACTTCCTTGAGTCAGCATTGATTTATTGAATTAGGTGACTGATCACTTTCACTTAGGAAGAATGAGACTGCTTAACTCCATTGGCTCAGACCAGAACGTGTGTCTACACAGCCAAGTGGAGGCAGTGCTTGAAGAAGGAAGGCAGAGAAGGTGCAGAAATGCACTTTGCCTATTCGATGTCTTAAGTTGAAATAGCTGCGGACATGTGGAATTTAGGATGTGACTGCCAAATAACTGGCTTCGTACCAATTTGTAATTTTAGAGCAGACTAGTCCCATCTGCTGATAATCTTCAGTGCCTTTCTGTTCAAAAGTTTGCATATTTGAAAACTGGTTTTAGAATGCGTCTGCAGATTAGGAAGCTGGTCTTAGAATGTAACCAGGAATTCCTTGTTATCTGTGACTTCTCTTAATACTAATGGCCAAGGAAAGCAAATGATAGCCTATAAAGCCTGTAAATAAATTTGTTTCATATATTCATAATTGCTCCCTTGAGATAATCTCCTGATTCTCACCACCTAAAAGTTAATACAGAACGTAAGTTTTAAGCTTTTACTAGTATCATGTAGATCATAGGAGACTAAGATGTGATTTTATTTTATGATTAGAATTAACTTTCTTTTTTACTTTTTTAATTGTCAAGGTTTTTGTTTTGTTTTGTTTTGTTTCTTTTTTATTTTTAATTTTATTTATTTATTTGACAGAAATCACAAGCAGGCAGAGAGAGAGGAAGAAGCAGGCTCCCAGCTGAGCAGAGAGCCCAATGCAGGGCTCAATCCCAGAACCCTGGGATCATGACCTGAACTGAAGGCAGAGGCTTTAACCCACTGAGCCACCCAGACGCCCCCTGTTTTGTTTCTTTTTGAGAGGCGGGCCACAGAGGGAGAGAGAGAGAGACTCTTAAGTCAATGTGGGCTCTATCCCGCAACCCTGAGATCATGACCTGAGCCAAAATCAAGAGTCAGATGCTTAACTGACTGAATCACCCAGGCACCCCTAGAATTAACTTTAACTGAAAGAGAATAAATATAAGTACAGTTTCGTATTTATCTGTAATGTCTTGTAATACTAATGCTCAGGGAAAGCAAATGACAACGTAGAAATAAACACATGTCTAGAGCAAGAAAGGAGTTATCCTGGCTGTTTTAAAGAGTTGAGGAGGACGTGTGCTGTGATGAGCCCTGGGTATTACACGCAACTAATGAATCGTGGAACACTACATCAAAAACTGATGATGCACTATATGTTGGCTAATTGAACATAATAAAAAATAGATTAAAAAAAGTTATGTCTCAATTTTAAAACTTACCAACTCAAATTAAAATCCATAACATGGAAAAAATGTACCACCAATGCAAACTTTTAGTGAGTTTCTCTGTGTACACAATCCTTATTGAATTTAGGGATATAAAAATATAATACAATCAGGTCTACAATGAGATATACACCTAGTATTGAAAACACACACACACACACACACACGCACATGCATTTAACCTTTAAAATAATTGTTGAGACCTCTACTTCCAGGTGAATAAGTCATGAGAGAAATGGATAGTTGTACCTGAGAAAGTCTGAGAAATACACTTGTATTAAGCTATTAAGCATTAATAAGATTATACGAAGTAGTGATGGGAAAAGGGTTTCAAACAGAAAGATAATATGTTAAAAAAACAAAAACAAAAACCTGACAGTCTGGAAGTTCATGTTCTTTTGGAGAAGAGGGAGTTTCCTAGTATGGCTAGACTTCATGGCTCTTAACAGGAATGAGAAAAAATAGAAAGCCTTCCTTAATACCCCCAGTCAGGAAGACTACTTTCTCTCCTGGAATGCCACAGAAATTGCATATGGGTTCTCACTGCATTTATCATACTTATTGCATGAAATTTTTTTTCTTTTTACGATGTCTCTCCTGGAGGCACCTGAGTGGCTCAGGTGGTTAAGCGTCTGCCTTTAGCTCAGGTCATGATCCCGGAGTCCTGGGATCAAGCCCCAGGTAGGTCTCTCTGCTTAGCGGGAAGCCTCCTTCTCCCTCTCACTCTCTCTCCGTGCTCTCTCAAACAAATAAATCTTTAAAAATTATATTAAAAATATGTCTCTCCCTTTAAACTGTGGGCTTAGTATATGGATATTTTCTATTAATATTAAGAAGTTATAGAAATTTAAAGAATATTTCTTGAATCGAGAAGTCTGAAAAATATGTTAGATCCAGATTCAGAATGCTCTGTTTCTGTAACTAGTTAAAATGTTTAGAGTCGTGTCATTTTTGCTTTAAAACTGCAGAGATTCCCCATAAATAATCTGAATTTCTGTCTTCTCAGTTAAAATTTGAAACACCTGGCACCCCAGGAGTGGACAATACGCAGCTGAAGTTGAAGGGCGACCGCCATCTTTCATGGGGGTTTCTCTGCACATGCCCCAATCCCCACTTCCCCCTTTTGTCTTCCAGTCAGCCTGCTTCCTCAATTTATGTTATCTGCTTGGCTGCTGTAGACTTTTATTTTCTTCCTTCTCCTTTGCTGCAGTGCAGGGGATAACAATAAACAGCACAGTCTCAGTATGTGTTCTAGAAATATGTTTCAGCAGCTGTTGAAACTACTTCACTGCAGATGTAGGTCAAGTTGTAGAGTATTATTATGTGGTTAGCAGTATCCCAAAATAGCTTTATATGCTTGTTAAAATAAATGTATATAGATTATTATTCTGTAATATTTTTAGGGGTATAAAATTATTATTACTATTTTAAAAAATTAAGTTTGGCCCCAAAGTGAAGGCAAGTTTCTTATGTCATTGCAGCGTAGTTGCAAAATAATCCAGACAATATTGCAATTTTTCCAGGGGAAGTAGACTTAATTGTAAAATAGAGAAGTATAATTTGTTGAAAAGTAAGTTCAGCTTTTGAAGTGATGAAAACCATTCTGCGGGAAACAGAGAGAGAAAATTTACCAACATGTATTTACAAAGCAAACAAGTGTGTATGATACAATGCAAATGATCTTTGAATATGCGGTGCACATTACATTTTGCCCTGCTTCATGGATTTGGGATATTTTTGGCCGCTTGTCTCTTGACATTATTCTCTGAATTAAAAAAAAAAAATAGAAAAAGAAAAGAAAAAACACACATAGTATGAGCTAACTAGGAAAGATGATTGTTTATCGCTCCCTTTTTCCAGAGGTATTTTTATCATGCCTTACCAGCAGATATTTATATATCTAATCCCTTCTCTAAGGCGCTAGATAGAGTTTTGAGAACAAGTGTCCCCCCCTCTTCCTTAACAACCACCTCTGTTTGAAATGAGGTGTGTTTGCAGTGCCAAAATTAAATATTCAGGTTCGTCAAGTACTATAATCTGCAGTACAGGAATGGGTAGGTGGGAAGATGCTGAAATCTCAGCTTCTTCTTGTTCTCGTGTTATGAAAAATGTTGACAAACATTTGGAAGAAGTGAGAGTTTGCAGGAGCAGGTTAGGAACTGGTAGCTGCAGAGAGACCAGAGAAAATTGTCAGCTTATCTCTCCTGACATTTTGCTTATGGATAGAGGAAGGGTTTACATCCCTTCTAATTTTTTTTAACATTCCTGCATAATTCAAATGGATGAGGACGTACCTGCTTTTTTAAAATTTATGGGGGAAACAGCATTATTGCATTTCTGCTGATGAAATGACAGGATTGGCTCCAGGTTTCCAGTCCCAGGAAAAGCCTCAGGTTCGTCTGTGACAGGACTCTCTCCATAGAGGTTATTTTTACCTGGCATGGCTGTGCTGTTACTGGTGCTGCTGCTCTCGATGGCAGAAATAACTTCTCCTGTGGCTGTCTCGGGCAGAATGAAAGCTGGGTCAAGGTGGAGAGGTGAAAAAAATCGTGAGTAACCAGGATTTCTTTTACTCTTGGTGCATTTCTTTTCTTTCTTCTTTAGATTTAAGAATGCATCAGATCTGCCTAGCTCTGCAGTTCACAGCATTTCCAGGAGGTTGTTTTAAGACTTAAAAATAATTTTACACATTAAATATGCATGCAGAATAAATGGGCTCCACCTTCCACAGGCTCCACACATCTGCAATATTGTTCTGGATTTCATTACAAGACTTTGGCTTGGCTTTCCTCGTTAACTCTTACAGTTCCAGAGACTTGTAAAGACTGAGCAGATAGATCCGAAGGCCATGTATGTAAATGAACATCCCCTCTTCATAAAGTTCCAGTGTGTGGCTGACATTTGTGCATGTTCAGGTGCCAGCTGTTTAATAAAATCCCTGCATATCTGCATTTTGTTTTGAAGGTAACAGGAAAGGAAAATGAGAAATAGCAAATGTCATAAGAGCTCGATTTGAATAACTTAGGAGTTGATGCCGCTTTTCAGTTGGGAATTGCAGGTTGATAAATGTATTGCTCTGAAGAGCCCTTTAGTTCTTTCTTCTCCCCCTAGGAAAATGCGAGACCTCCACAGTTTTGCTATTAAATTTGTTTATGTACTTAAGGCATATACTGTTTAAATTACTGTTGTAGTTTTAGAACTGAATTTGTTTCTGGTATTTTTGGAGGAGAGAGAAATGGATTTGACATTTGTTTCCCTCTGAGCTAATTGGCCAAACCCACTGCCCTTCCTCCCTTTTACCATCCGACTGGCCACCAGAGGTCCCACATCTATGTGTGTGCATGGGCACACGTGCATGTGTGTGCCCCCCCCGTGTGTGTGTGTGTGCGTGTGTGTGTATGTGTATGGAGAAAGCTTACACATAGATACATTCCTCTTCTCCAATTTTAGAAGTAGAAGTTTTCCTCTTCTCTAAGTCTCTTTTCAAAAAAGGAGATATAGGGGCACCTAGGTGGCTCAGTGGGTTACGCCCCTGCCTTCAGCTCAGGTCCTGATCCCAGGGTCCTGAGATAGAGCCCCACATTAGGCTCTCTGCTCTGCCTCCCTCTCTCTCTGCCTGCCTCTCTGCCTACTTGTGATCTCTCTCTTTCTCTCTCTGTCAAATAAGTAAATAAATTCTTTAAAAAAAGAGAGAGAGAGAGAGAGAGAGAGAAACAGACCCAGGAATCTGTTTGGAGAAGAGGAATATTTCTTTTATATGCCATTGAGTGCTCAAAGGAGGCATGCCAATGAGTTTATTTCCCTGGAACTTGCTCCAGAAGATTCTAAGTAACCTTAAAGCTAATTGCTAAGTTTATGTCTTCTGCTTCATTCCTGTCTTTGGCCAATTTATGGCTCTTTTTACTGACTTGAGTAGGTGTTGGAATGCTCTGATGACTACATCAACAGGAACTTGTAGCCACACAAGTTGGAAAAGTTACCGATACAACTATTCAGCTTCCAGTCAAAATTCCCAGTGATCAGTTATGACTTTTTTCCCCTTTAATCTGTCTCTTCTTTCTGTTTCTTGTGATTCAAAAAAGTCTTACCTATGGTAAGGTCTGATATTTACAAGTAAGTGATTGGTTTTACTGATCATTTCTCCTCTGGACATGCAGGTTGCTTTAATGTTCTCTCTCAGTGTTCTAAGGTACAACCATGGAGTCTAAATTGTGTATCCCCAGTGGAGAATGCTAAAGGAGGAATTCATTTCTCCCCAGAGTCCAAGATTCACTCATTTTACTCACACCTTAGACTTAATTCCAATCTCTCTAGTCCATGATACTTGCTAAAATTTTTGCCTGTCTGGCCTTATAAGTTCATAATATTTTCATATCCATTACAAGACAATATATTATAAGACATGATTAGCAAGGATAGGTATAAATACTTATATTTAATGAAGAGGAAATTGATATACTAAAAATTTGAATGACTGGCTCCAGACTATTCACCCAGTTATCTTACAGACACAAGTCTGTAACCAAAGTGTTTAAACCTTGAATTCAGTTTACTCTCCATTGTACAAAGCTCATTCAAAGAAAAAGCTAACCGTGGAGAACCCATACACCAATTCCTGAGAAAGCTTTGAGTCCACTTTTAAAACAATATCCTCAAAATGAATCAGTTAGAAGATACTCAAGATAATACACTTATATGTGGATGCTCTCAATGTCTTTTTTCTGATTGGACATGAATAAGTATCTTTATAGAACTACTAGCAAGTTACAAATAGCAATTTTGAGAATTTCTAAATTTAAAGAAAGCACTTTTAAGGAAAAAATGCGTGGAAAAAATTGGAGATGAAGATCATTCAGAAAAAAAAAAAGAGAGGGATTAAATTATAATAAACTATTCTTACTGAAGAGGGAAAGATTCTGTTTATAGATTATGTGACTTCTCAGGAGGTTACTACACTGTAATTTCCTGTGTTATGATTACTATTTTTGGTCTTCACCATGGTGGTTTTCGAAAAAGGTAAGAAAGGAAGGTGGGGGAGAGAGAGAGAAAAGAGAGAAGAAGAACCAAAACCAAAACAAAATAAAATAAAACAAAAAAGCAGCAGGCAATACAACGTCCTGAACTCTTATGTTTCAACTTTTTACTTTTTAGATAAACCATTCAGAAATAAGAAATTGAATAATCTAAGCACACCCTGGTTTCACATAGTTTGGATAACGAGAGCAGAGGCAACTTGTTGAGAATTTCTCAGCTAACAGAATATGGATCAATTAATTCCCAACAATGAGTAAAAAAGGTATATTCAACTAAATAGATCTCTTCGGAGGGAATCTGTGACATATTACAGATACACGCACACACACACACACAGGGATATTACATTTTCTGATAAACTAAGAGCTACATACTTTATATGGCCGCAATGAAAGTTAAGGTAAGAAATCTCAATCAGAAGTTTTGATTTCCAGACAGTGTCAATTCACAAGTTTGGGTACAGGTCTGATTTTCTAGGAATATTTATATTCATTGTTGCCTTTGTCAGAAACTATAATTGTCTTCTCAGACTCTTTTCATGGACTTCTGAAAGCCTAAGACAACTTCAGAGACTATTAAAACCATTCTTCTACTTCAGTATGGATTTGGTTATGTTCTTTGAGAGACTTTAGTGTCTTAAATATTTCCTATGATTACATTTTTTTCAGAAAGTAGAATTTGATGATATATTTTAGTATGTATCTAATATTCTGCATCTGTTTATAATTTCGCCTATTTTTTGAAATTGTGGGTTCAAGAATGTTATTCCTTGTATCATTTTTAATATTTAGTAGATTTCTGGACACTTTGTAGAAACCCAATGGGCATTTGCCTAAATAAATAGATTCTTCTACAATACCAAATTTGAGTATATAAATGAGTGTGATATATATATATATATATATATAGTGTGATATATTATATATATATATAATATATATATAATTTAATTCTTTTAGGTACAATTATTGAAGATGGTCTTATTCTTTGACAAAAAGTATTTATGTTCAAAAATATCCATCAAACTATTATTGCAAAAAGTAAATAAATGGAAAACATAGAAAGAAAGGTAAAGAAATGTAGTGGATCCCATAAAACAATCATTCTCAATCATTAAAAGTGAGTTTTAAGAGGGACACCAGGCTGGCTCTGTCAATGAAGTGTGCAACTCTTGATCTCAGGGTTGTGGGTTTGAGCCCCATGTTGGGTGTAGCGATTACTTAAATATAAAATCTTTTTTTTATATGGTTTCACTTATTTGTGGAGCATAACAAATATCATGGAGGACAAGGGGTGTTAGAGAGGAGAAGGGAGTTGGGGTAAATTGGAAGGGGAGGTGAATCATGAGAGACTATGGACTCTGAAAAACAATCTGAGGGGTTTGAAGTGGTGGGGGGGTGGGAGGTTGGGGTAGCAGGTGGTGGGTATTATAGAGGGCACGGATTGCATGGAGCACTGGGAGTGGTGCAAAAATGATGAATACTGTTTTTCTGAAAATAAATAAATTAATGTTTTTAAAAAGTGAGTTTTAAAGCATAATGCATAGAAAAAATGCTTGAATGTAACATTTGGTGAAAAAAAGCTGTACAGATTTATATACATTATGATTCAAAACAAGAACTCATGTAGGCCTTCTTAGATTAGTAAGAATTACATGCCATCTAACTCCCAGTCCTCAAGTTCTGTTTTTTATAGCACTTACTGTCTAACTTCATTTAATGTATTTATTTCTGTTTCTTTCTCTGCTAATAGAATATAACCTTCCACAAGCCAAGATCTCTTATTATTGTTTCTTCCCTCAGCTTTAATACAGAATGTAGGAGAGGCAGTTATTCAATGAATATTTTTTGAGTGAACAATCTTTGAAAAGAAATTCAATGAAAAAGAAATTCTCCAAGTTAAGAAGAGTTTTCATTAGGTATTGTTATTAGATAAAATCTTTCTCACTATTTTTAAAATAAACAACAGTTTTGTTTTCTTTTTTTTTTTTAAGGTTTCATTTATTTATTTGAGAAAGAGAGAGAAAATGAGAGAGAGAGAGAGCACCACAGCTGGGGGGGGGGCGGTGTTCGTAGGGGTAGGGACAAAGGGAAAGACAGACTCTCCTGCTGAGCAGGGAGCCAGGTGTGGGACTTGAACCCAGGACCCTGGAATCATGACCCAAGTGAAAGGCAAAGGCTTAACCACCTGAGCCAGCCAGATGTCTCTTCTTTTTCTTTTTTAAAGCAGTCATATTATCCCTGGAAAAGACTGGATCATAGTCATAGGATAGATAGATAGATAGATAGATAGACAGACAGACAGATTTGAACCTTTACACTAATTTAACAAATATTTCTAAAAGAAAAAGTAAATCTCTATGTCATAGAACTCCAACAACAATATGACAAGGAAAAGAAATAAAATGTTGTAATAGGTGTGCATAATTTCACTGTACATTGATGGTTAATGACATATCAGTGGTTATTAACATTATTAACCTTAATGGTTATTTTATTTTAGTTTATAAAATGTGCTTATCTTTATCTTCCTTAGTTTTTAAAGTAGATAACAAACATCATAGCAAACACCTACTTACCATTTTGCAAAAAAAAAAAAAATTAATGAGTTATTAGTACATTTATCTTTTCTAAACAAACCATATAGAAACTAAAACCACCACTAACAACCGCAACTACAAAAACTTTAGTAGTAGATTCTACTAGGGAAAGAATCTGAACCTCTTAAAATAGCATGTGTTAAATAATAGTCTAAGCAGGGAAGAACCCAGAAAGGAAATCATTGCTAGAATGAAATGAAGCGTGCAACAATGACTTGGAAAAAATTTTATTAAGGAAGTGATATCTATTCTTCAGATTCATACAAGTGGAACTCAACACAATAAGTGCCATATTTGTATCATTATTCTTTCCCCCAAAATTAGAAAGGCAGGCTTTCAATGTATTATAGGGAAATAAAGTTTCTAGTATCTTTTCAACAAGATGAGGTCTGGAACTGTGAATCTATGTGTGCCATCACTTTTTTTGCACCTCTAAGCATCCACATAGTCTTTTCTATTCTGTAATTTCTTATTTCAAGAAATGTGCTGGTTAATCTCATGTTTCTATCCAATTTGCAGATAGATTTCTACATAACTGTAATGAAAGAAAAAAGGATTATGGATAAAACAGAGAGCTGGATCATATTATTAAATCTCTAGCTTAATCAGAACAATTCCCAGGATCTTTATACAAATGCTCTAAGTGCGAACTTTAATTCTTACCCTTAAACTTGTAAACCTAACACACATATTTCCAGGAACAACTTGCTGTGGCTGAAAATCCTTAATCTTAATTTGTCCTGTTCACTTATGGAACTCTTTGCTATATGGACACACACCCATGAGCACCGCACCTTCCCTTTAAGATTGCTGAAACTTTTATCCTCAGGGGAAAAACAAACCAAAAAATCCACCCCTAAATATACCACAATGCATTTCTCTCTCTCTCTCTCTCTCTCAAATTTTTATTTATTTATTTGACAGAGATCACAAGTAGGCAGAGAGGCAGGCAGACAGAAAGAGAGGAAGAAGCAGGCTCCCTGCTTGAGCAGAGAGCCCGATGCAGGGCTCGATCCCAGGACCCTGAGGTCATGACCTGAGCCAAAGGCAGAGGCTTTAAACCACTGAGCAACCCAGGCACCCCATCTCTCTCTCTCTCTTTTTAAGATGTGTATCTATTTTTTAAGAAAGATTTTTATTTATTTATTTGAGAAAGAGTGAGCCAGCAAGAGAGAGAGAGAGCATAAGCTGAAGGAGGGGCAGAGGGAGAGAGAGAAGCAGGCTCGCTCTTGGGCAGAGAGCTCAAAGTGGGGCTTGATCCCAGGACCCTGGGATCATGACCTGAGGAGAAGGCAGATGCTTAACTGACTGAGCCACCCAGGTGCCCTTGACAATGCATTTCTTATTTTGATCTTTATTTTAACCTCCCATCTGAATATTTTCAAATGAACTCTCTAGAGTTATTTTTAACCATCTTCTCCTCATCTTTTACTAGCAGCTACAGGTCCAATGTTTCTTAGAGTAAAATATTGAAATATTAGGATTATTCAGGGCAGAGTCCTTCAGAAGTGCTCTGCAATCATTTAAAATAAATTTTTAAAAGCTTAACACAAAACTTCCTACCGTTACTCTTTCTCCAATTTTATGTTCATCTTTGCCACTTTATTGACAGTTTCACATATGACACAACCCTCTTGTAAAGAAATACTGTTTCATTAAGTTAAAATAGCCTCTAGCTTTCATCCACCATACAAAGTTACAAAGTCTTTACTATGTCTAATTCCCTTTCTATACTCAAAGAAAAAATATCCTTGTATGTTGATCAGATAATGAGGTTGATATGGAAGATCATAGATTTACAGTGAACTAAAGTATAAGTAGTAAGTTACCTCCCGTCAAAGATTAGTATCCCAGATAAACCGCAACAGGCTGGAACGGACAGAAAAATGCAGACAACTGGGAAACCTGAGAAACTGATAGGATTTGCCAGTGAGCAGCCACCGGGGTGATTGGTCCCTATCAGAGAAAGCATATGTGCTTCTTTGAAGATAAAAAAGCAGAGCTGGATGTCATAACGTATGACTGACGCGGTTCCCTCTGCAGAGCCCAGCTTCCTTTCTGCAGCCATGTGAGCTACCTGTTGAAGTCTGAGGGTAGAGATGACCTACACTAGAGGTGATTTCTCAAGAGAATTGTCTTTGATCATGATGCTTTAAAAATATGCAGTGTATCACAGCAAAACTCTGGAAAGTGTACCGCATTTCATTTTATGGAGAACAATCTCACATTCATGCCCATGGTCATTTGTGGTGTGACATTTTTTGGAGGACTAATGTGTTCTCTATCATTAATTCTTTGTAAATTATAGCTGAAATAGATGACCACGATTTCAGTGGGACAGTTCAAGCACTTTCCATTCAACTCCAGGTGATATAGAGTAATTTGGATAGATAAGCTATTATTTTTAATAGACAAAAGATACAGTGAGCCCTCTTTAATAGTTATGGCAAGAACAGAATGGAAATAAAATGAATTTGACGACACAAATCTATTTTATGGCCTTATTTCTTTAAGACACATTTGAGCTGGGGCACCTGGGTGGCTCAGTGGGTTAAAGCCTCTGCCTTCAGCTCAGGTCATGATCCCAGGGTCCTGGGATCAAGCCCCACATCAGGGTCTCTGCTCTGCGGGGAGCCTCCTTCCTCCTCTCTCTCTCTCTCTGCCTGCCTCTCTGCCTACTTCTGATCTCTGTCTGTCAAATAAATAAATAAATTTTTTTTAAAAAAAGATACATTTGAACTGAAGCCATTCAAAGATACACTTGAACTGCAGCTCAAATAATATTTTTAAAATAATCAACTATTTTAGTAATATTTAAAATGACAATATTTTTTAAAACACCAAGAATTTCATTGAACTCTGGTTTACTAAATGACATGGTAAATATAGGTTTCATAGACAGTGAAATTATTAGTATAGACCCACAGGCCTGTTCTACCTTTGTCCTTCCTACTTGGTCCATACTTGATTGTTTAGAAAACCAAGTTGAACTGATGGCAGGGTATGAGCTGCCTTCAACACTGACACCAAACCATTTTATCCACTCCCAAGGACCTGGAGGACTGTGGCAACATAAAAGCAACTTTGTTGCATCCCATTTCTCCAGATTGCTTGCCTGTTATCCGAGGATGAATACAGGATGACCGATAAGGACTTTACCCCTAGTTAAGTGTGGAAGACGGCTGTTTCAATTTGGACCTTGCCTGTTCTGTATTTTGCATTACACTGAGCCTCTAACACACGGCTATGGGGGAGATAGTTGTTACTATATATGTAGAGAAGGTGGGGACGACAAGAGTTAGAGAAGATGACTCTGCCCATAGTTGTGCCACAAAGGTCAATAACTCAAAGCGGTAGCAGATGAAGAGAAAGTAAATTCGTTGATCATGTGCATTCCAGCGCACTTTGTCGCCTCCAGATACTTCAGTCTCAAATCTGGGGACCAGGAGAAAGTGCTCAGCTGTTCCATAGACGCTTAAGAAAACAGCTGAACTCAGCTGTCACACACACGAATAGAAAAGCAATTTTCCAGGTAATCCATTCTCAAACAGTTCCATGTTGAAAGGTTCAAATTCTACAGAAGCAGGATTTCAAAATAATAAGCAACAACAACTTTGATTTCATTTTGATACAAGTAATAGGAATTAAATATGTACAGATATTATGAAACCGTGAGTAATGCAACAGGATGAACAGGACGAGTAGACCCCAGTTTGGGTAAATCCGACATTCGTCCTGGCCTTTGCCACAGAGAAATCACCCTAAATTGTTCCACCATGATGATTTTAACCAACTCCTCTGTAATTATTTCACATGTAATGTTTTGGTTCTGACGTATTTATGAAGAAATTTGAAGAGAGGCTAAAAGAAAGGGAGACTAGAAGGTTTTTGTTCCTTATCTTACGGTACAAATGTGAGCCAACCAATTTGGCTATGTAGCTTATTCCTGTCAGTTGATTACTATTTTCCAGCTGACTTTGCTTTTAAAATTAGAAATCTGAAGTCATAAAAATTTAGCCCAAGGGTATAATAAAGCCACACCTAAGAATATAATGTCTTTGAAAAGTTACTTTCAAAAAGAAACAGGTTAAAAATTTTACTGTTCACTAGTCCTCCTTAGAAACCAACCACCCATTATTTGCCATTTGAAATTGTTCTTAGGTTACAGAAGTGTTAAAAATTTTTTATGTGCTAGAGCTCAGTTAGTTTTGGACAGTGTAATGAAGTAGAACAGTGTGCCTAAGGAAATGTGGTGATGAATATATCATTGCTGTAACTTGTCCAAAATCCCTGCCAATGTAGCCACATTTTTTCTTCTATGAATCTGTTTAACACTCTCACCATTAAGCTTTTCACACTATATGTCACTTTGGTGTTGTTTAATTAATGTAAGAAAATACTGAGCGGGCTCGAAAGTAATATGGTCTTGGTTCATCTCTTATTTTTCCCATGAAGAAAAAAATTCACTGAATGATTAGTACTAGGTTCTCTCGCCTTGTTACAATCAGAGCGGAAGAGAGATGGGGAAGGAATGGGGGGTTCTTTAATAAAAGACAGTATATTGAGAAGAGATTGAGAGGTAGAGCAAAAATTTGAAGACAATTATGGCACCCATTAACCTGAACCTTCTCCTTTCTCTCTCTCTCTCTCTCTCTCTCTCTCTTTATTTTTTAAGATAGCAGAAAGAGAGATTGTTCATGTGAGAGTACAAGCAGGTGAGGGGCAGAGGGAGAGGGAGAAGGAGTCTTAAGCAGGCTCTATGCTTGGTGGAGCGCATAGGGCAAGTCTCATCTCATGATCCTGAGATCATGACCTGAGCTGAAGTCAGGAGTTGGACGTTTAACCGACCAAGTCACCAGACGCCCCTACCCTGAACCATTTAAATGGTTAAATCATCCCAGAGTGGCATAGTAACCGGAACAAAGTTGGTGGGTGAGAAGACTTTAAGCTCCATCTGCAATGTCATCAATCACTGCCAAGTCACTGACTCCTTCAATACATGAAGTCATTATGAAAATAACTACCAAAATCATTTCCCATGAGAAGTAATACACAAGTTAGAGTAAAACAAAGGTCAGGCCAAACCCAAATTTAATTTTGGGAAAAGCACTTAAGAAATCTTCAGGATGTTTCAAAATCATTATGTCATATGGAGTCTGTAAGAGCGGGCACCCTGGAGACAGACATACCAAGGTTCAAAACCCATCCTTCCACCTAAACGCTGTGAGAATTCACATGATCTCTCTGGGTCTATCTGTTAAATGGAGATAATTCGTTCCCTCCCACAAGCTGTGAAAGTTCACCACACTGATCAGAAAGTTTTGGAACATAAATATCCTGACACCGATGATCCTAGTTGTGGTGATTAAAGTTGTCTATTGGTGTGATTATGAATATGAATGCTTTCTGTTCCTCAAAATGCCTCTTTATCTGTTGCATGTTCATCTCTGTAATATTTACCAAGAGGAAGATAGCTGTTTCCTGAGAGTGTATTGCTTGGTTGATACAGAACCCAGGTCATTGTATGCAGTAGGAAAATGTAACAGAAAGATGTCAGTGAAAGAAAGGGTGAGAGATGTTTATTACGGTCTTAATGTCAAAAGGTACGTTGGCAAAAGACAAAAATAATTAGAATATATTTTAAGGTAATAAGAAATTTTCTCTAAATTGAAAAAAATATAATACAAATTGAACTACAAGTTTAATCTTATTTATGTTTATTTTCTCTAATTCTCACACAAATTCATATGATACTGAAGGATAAGAGCTGAGAAAAACAATTACCTTTTATTTTGAGATGTACACTCTCAAAACTTAATACAGAACACACTGACAAACGGGTGTTACTTCATATCAAATAATTGATATGAAAAAGAAAAAAGTCAAGATGTGATTAACAAATATAAACTGGTAATCAATTAAACAATATGTTGCATACATTGCATTCCTACGTGCACACACACAGAAGATTTCTGAGTATTTCTCCCTGAAAAGTTACTTGAAAGATCACATAAGATTCTCATACATGATGCCAGGACTAGATCTTGAAAAAAATTAGAAAAATGTGAATGTTTAGTCTTTGCCAAGAATTCATTTTATTTTTTTATTGCTATATATTTTCATTTTACATGCTAGAAATTATTGAAGATCTTTTGGTTTTATTTGCAGAGTACCCAAATTTATTATCCCCCCCCTTTTTCTGATATTCATGATTTAAAAGTAAACTCTAGTGCACTGATCACTGATGCATGATAGGCCTACACTTAACGTTTACAAACACACATTGAAGGGGTATGAGTATTCAAAGTCACTGAAATGCTTTCAGGAACTTAACTGATTAGAATACCTCAAACATAAAGGATCCGATCTCTTCCTCTTCATTATCTAAAATGTTCATCTATGCAACATTAGCTGTTTGCCAAAGACTTTAATTTTCCCTCCTCTATTTTTAGACATCCCTTATGAGGAACAAAGCACACTCAACTCACATTTATGATATCTACTCTCAGAAAACTTTGAGTGCTTCTATTAGGGACATGTAGAAGGAACATAAATATCAATTCTTATACTTTTTAGACTTTGAATTGTGGCTAACTGCATCATCTTCATATTAAAACCCAATTTAGCAATGCATTTCAGAGAATGGTCCTTAATAAGTAGATAAATAATTAATTATGGGCACCTGGATGGTGCAACAGTTAAGCGACTGCTTTCGGCTCAGGTCATGATCCCAGCAACCTGGGATTGAGTCCCGCATCAGGCTCCTTGCTCCATGGAAAGCCTGCTTCTCCATCTCCCACTCTCCCTGCTTGTGTTCCCTCTCTCGCTGGGTCTGTCTCTGTCAAATAAATAAATAAAATCTTTTTAAAAAATGAATTAATAATTCACAGATATTAGGGCACTTCTTGTTTTTTTTTAAATCATTGATTCTTAAAAATTAGCCACTGAATTTAAAAAGCATAATTTACAAGTGATTAACTTATAACAAAAAAAAGAAAACCAAGTGATTAACTTTTGACTAGAAACCCATTTTGAAATGTCTTCATTACCTCAAATTTAAATATGGGTGGATCTATTTCCTCAGCTTTTAATCTTTGTTCTGGTATGGAGTCAATAATATTCAGCAAGCAATAATTGATAACAGTCCTATCTCCCCTCCTTTTGTGAAATTATATTTATAAAATTAAAATGATTTATTACAAAATGAGTGGATTCAAAGAACTTAAGGAAAACTAAGAGGATATGTTAGAATTATCTTTACCAAATCACTGACTTACTAAATGGAACTCATCCATTTACAGACTTAGACCATAATTAGCCAAAATTTTAATACTGATTTAAAAAAAAAAAAAGAAGTTACTGTATGTCTCCATCTAATATAAAATACTTGTTTGAGGAAACATTGACTTATACTATTTAGAATTTACATTTTTTGCCCACATGAGACCCATACTGTATAAACTGACATACAGCATTCTAACATAAATGCTTTGAAATCAAGTTCTCATTCTTAAATACTAACTTACCAAACTTGAGAAAAACTAAAAATTAGTGTTATTATGTAAGTTTGGTTTGCAGTATGTGAAGCGAAGGTTTAAAAGTAGGAGTGCAAAATTTTAGTGTGTTAGAGGGATTTGAGTAACATGTTTTCACATAATAATTTTTATATAATCTAAAATGTGCGGGTGGTTTGGGGGATTCATATACAAAAATTTATCAGATGTTGTCAAAAGAAATGCAATTATAACATATGTTTCCCTGATATTATCAGTTGTTAAATATGCACTCTGGTGTGTGTGTGTGTGTGTGCCTTTGTGTGTGTGTGTGTGTGTGTGTGTGTACACATGTGTTGTGGGGGTTGTTACAGATGTATTTCTTATAGAATGACTTGGGATAGAAAAACTTGGAAAAATATTTTAACACTTGGGTTTTTATGTATAGGAAATAATGCAAACTGTTGAATTTATTTTAACTGATTGCAGTATTTTTCTAATTTAATAGTTTGGCTGAGAACTCACATTTACCATATTTTGACATAAATTTACATTTGGTGACATAATTTGAAGAACTGATCAGCACACACCAAGCTTTTCTGAATAAGTAATTAAATATGTAACCGGGGTAAATGTGCACCCAATAAACTTAAGTATTATGAGTTCTGCTTGGCAACACAAGGATCCAGTGTGAGTGAATCAGCAACTTGGGTCTTTAGTGTCATTTTTGGATCCTGTTTGGAAAACACCTGTAAAAAGTCTATCATAATCTCAAGAATAAAGGACAATGTCAGTGTTTCACAGTCACATTCATGTAATATTATATAAATAGAAAATGAAAATATCTACAGGTGGGAAAATATGAAACACCTTTTCATTTATTCTCAATGCAGTGAGCCCATGTTCTTCTGTCAACCTGAAATCATCAGGGTTTTTCCCTACTAAAAACAATCTTGATGTTTTTAAGGCAAATTTTATGGAGTGCTAGATATGTGGTCATTTTCAGTTTATAAGTATTTTAAGATATTTTGGCAGTCCTCAAAGTAAATGTACGCATGTTAGAATGTGCATAATCAATCACCTTTGATTTCAAAAATATACATTTAATCAGTATATATTCACTCGTCAAACAAATTAACAGACCTTGAAGAAGTAAGCAAGTAAGCTCTGCTCCTATCAGAGGAAACAATGTTCCAAAAAGAGGGCACCATAAATGTAAAGCATTGACTGTTGAGAGTATGCATGGTTTGTTCATGGGAGTGTGCCCAGAGGTGAGAGGGAGGGTGAATGAGGAAACCATCATGTAGGGCTGAATAGGTCAATGTCAAGGTCTGAGATTTTAATCTAAATAAAATGGAAACCCACTGGAAGCATTTGAGCAAAAGAGTGAAATGATCTGACACCATTATAGAACCACTCTGATTATGTATGTATTTAATCACGTGTCAGAGGAGCTGCAGACCTGGGAATGTGTTATTGATCAGAAGACCCCGGTGGGCAGCCCAGACTAGACTGCGGCAACATGGCGTACTCTCTTCCTCAGCATGAGCCATGGTTTTCAATGGGGATGTTCTAGTCCTCTTAAGACAGACCTCCTTTATGGGGAAAATTTTGACCCAAAGAGGGAGAAAATTTGATCATATGATGTAAAAAAAAAAATCATACTTTTGTATGTATGAAGTACAGTTATGTTATTATCTATGTTATTAAAATTTCATTGAGGAACCACCACTAGGATAAAAATGTTTAAAAGGCTCTCTGGTGGATGACAACAGGAAATAAACAAAACCAGTTTGGGAATCTACATGGACATTTGGTTCTTGTAATTATGAAAGAGACATTGCCATCAGCTTTTAGTTGGTAGAAACCAGAAATGCTACATATCCTGAAATGCTTAGAGTGGTTCTCCCAAATAAAAAACTTTCAAATATCCCACTAAGAATTCCTACAGGCAAAGTTCTGGCTTTAATTATCCAAGTATAGACGTTAATTCTTTTTTTTTTTTTTTTAAAGTAACTCTTACTTCAAAATTACCTTGTGAAAGGAGGTAAGGTTTACTTAATTTTGCATAGATCATCACATCACAGACAAAGTTTTCCCTTTTTGTGTTGGATTCAATAATCATCATATTCACAGTGTTTCTCTATGAATAATAAGTGCAAACATCTGATTATTTCATTATTCCTTCATTATATGACTAATGCATATTGAAATACACATGATTTTACTAGAATTCATTTTTCTTTTAATTACATGATAGCTTATTACCTACTTAGTTTATTTTCAGGACAGAAAACAGTGTAATGGAGAGGGTGTACTGAACCGGAAGGAAGAAACAGAATAGGGGTGACAACTCTTGATTCTTCAAACTGCAGAAATTAAATAATTGAAGAAGTTTATTTATTTTTTAAAATCTTATTCTTGCACTGTCAGATAGAAATTTGGCAGAGGATAATTAATAATTGAAATCTAATAATATACAGAAAATAAAAATTATTTCCTAAGTACTAACTGGTAATTGCTAACTATTTTTAAAAACTTATTTAATGCTCATTCTGGAAAAGTCCTGTTGTAAATACTTAATCTGTTGTAATTTATTTAAATTCTTCAGTAAACCCTGGAGGTTTTTCATATTTTACAGATGGAGAATATGAAGCACAGAGAGATTAGGTAACACAACCCAAAAGCACATTGCTAAGAAGTGGTAGAGCTGGATTTAAATAGAGCATCCTTGGTTCAAGTTTTGTCATCATTGTTTAGCTGGTATTAGGCTTCCCTAGTCTCTGAATGTTTGTTGGGTTTTATGGAATAGTCAATACACAGTATCTCCATACTGATTGCTTGGGTCACGGTTAATTTGTCCAACTCTTTGGGACAATAATTCGTCCAACTCTTTGTCTCTTTGGGTGCTTGTTTTGAATTGAAAGTGATGTTGCTCATTTTTGTTTCATAAACAAGTGAGGATTTTTTGTCAAATTGGATGTGTCTGATCACTTATTAAAGGTGGACTTAGTGAATCTTTTCTGCCCGATGTGCTGAACCTTCTCTGATGTCTCCCCAGAACTAGAGTATACTGGGAAAGCTTTGTCCAATATCACAGATGGTGACATGTTTACCAACCGAAAAACAGTATTGATCATTGCAGCAAGACAGCTAATGAATGGGTCTAGATCCTGAAATGCAAACTTAGCAATAGTCTTTGGAGTCTGTTGACTAATAATCATAGAAAACACAACAAATGTGTATATATTTTAAGTCTTCCAAAATGCCTCTAAAGTTTTATAAACTACAAGTATTCTTATATGTATAATATATTTGAATAAATTGGGATTTCATTAGGTACATTTTTAGTCCATTTTTCACAAAAAATGTTTTCCCTCTTTAGTCATCAGGGAATATTTTGAATGAATGACAGACAGATGGTCTGGTATCTAATGACAGAGGATTAGTTAAATAAATTGAAACATAATTCTAGTAGAGTTCTACAGCAAGTAAAGTGATGTTTATGAATATTTCTCTTTTCTTAATAGTCTCAGAAAAACTCATACAATGTTATGCAAGAAAAAGGATATAAATTTCTTTATTTAGTGAACTCCCCACCATATAAATAAAAATATATGCCTGTGCTTAGGATAGAAGAAATATTGGAAGGACCTGTGTGTAGATGTGTAGGTGGCAACAGTGGTTGGAATTATAAGAACTTAACTTCCTACTTCATATCTTGAGACTTTATACAATGGACGTATTAAATGTCATATTTGAAAAAAGTTAAATACTTTTAAGGTATTTCTTTGTATGTATTTCTTTTCATCTACCCTCTCACCAGATCAGAAAATTCTTATCCAGTGAGGTCCTGAAAAGAATATGAGGATCTAGGATACCAAAAATGGAAACAGTTCTGATTTAAAACACTAATATAGGACCCTGGAGCATTGTTTCTTATTATGTTAACTATTACAAACAGAAATTATATTCTTCTGATGCAAATCCCATAAGTTCTTCTAGGAATAATTAATGTAGGTAAAACCTCATCTTGTGTCGCCATAAGATGTGCTTTGTGCTAACAGAAGAGAATTCATATACCAGAAAATGCATACTAGAAGATGTGTTAAGATAACTGATTAGGATTATGATTCCAATTTTAAAATATTCTATTTTATCTTAATGCTCACTAGTACCTGCCTGTTAATATCCTTAAAGATGCTGATAAGTTTAATTTTTGTGGATGGCATTTCTATCAAGAATAGGAGGTCCACATGGGGCACCTGGGTGGCTCAGTGGGTTAAGCCGCTGCCTTCGGCTCAGGTCATGATCTCAGGGTCCTGGGATCGAGTCCCGCATCAGGCTCTCTGCTCAGCAGGGAGCCTGCTTCCTCCTCTCTCTCTCTGCCTGCCTCTCTGCCTACTTGTGAGATCTCTCTGTCAAAGAAATAAATAAAATCTTTTAAAAAAAAAAAAAAGAATAGGAGGTCCACCAATAATTTCATTTACTTCCCTAAGAAAGAATGATATTAAGGTTTCATTAAATTGTGTCTCATCAATAATATTAAAATAAATAATAAATAAAACATAGCACTTTATATATCTTCTTATATTGTTGCTTTCTTATTTCCAGAATATTATAGGTAAAGAATATAAGTATATATTCTTATAAGAATACATGTGTTTCTGTGTGCATATGGCATATGTATACTATAAGAAGTATATACAGAAGTATATACATTATTTCATTTAATTCATTTGATTCTTCAAAGAGCCTCATCACAACTAGATATTTTGAGGGCACTTAGTGATTTGCTGAAGTTTATCTGGTTTATTTGTCACTTTCTTTCAAAATTAACTCATCTTACTGCCATTTTTTTAAATGCGAATGGGAAGATCAAATGGTGAGAGCATTTTAACTGGACATACAGCACAGCCTCAGCTCCTCATTACACACATTTGCTCTTATGGCCCAGGTGTCTTCCAAAATTTTTAATTAGAACAAGCAAACAACAAGAGTGAAATCCTAGGTCTTTTACCAAAACGGAGATCTTATTTGCTTCTAACCTCTTGATATATGCTTCATCAAAAATCCCCAACCCCCTCATCTCTTCCCACCGCACTGAGGGATCTGAATTCGCAGAGTCGCGTTCACTGACCTTTCATTTCTTTCCCTTGCAAAGTCCTGAAGCGTTCAGTTTTGCATTAGCTGCAAGGTGTTGTTTTGGTTTGGGTTTTGTTTTTTCTATTCACCTAAATCATAACCATGGCAGCGTCTTCACAGAGTTCCTCCACTTTATCCAGATGTTCAGGTTTTAGTGACCTTCCTACAACGGAAATCAATTACCCAACCCCTTCAAGGCTGACATTTGGTATTTCCCTTCCCTTTCATGCCGATTGTATTACGTTTATCAGACGTATCTATTGCCTGTTAAAAAGATACCCTCTTTATAATAAGACTCCACTTAAGCATAGCCTCCTTGTACGGGTCCATTCCTTTCCCATCAGGTCTCCTGTGCCTACCATTTGTGATGGAAGTCTTGGCAGGTTATAACAATCACTTCCTTAATATACACCTACTCCATCATAATTGATAATTCCCAAGATTTTAACTATGTTCTCTCTTATGAAGATTCCCAGATTTGTTTTTTTTACTTCTCACCTCTATTTAATATCAAACTAATCTTTTTTTAAGAACCAAGTATGTTTAGGGGTGCCTGGGTGGTTCAGTCGGTTAAGCCTTGGTTCAGTCTTGGGTTCAGGTCATGATCTCAGAGTCCTGGGATTGAGTCCTGGTCGGGGTTTCCCTTTGCATCCTCCCCCAACTCGTTCAAATCTCTCTCTCTCAATAAATAAAATCTATTTTAAAAAAAGAACCAAAATATGTTTACTTTTTACTTTCCTCCAGTTTTGCGCACATATTTCTTCCATGTCAAGAGCCTCTAAGTTCATTGACTAGTGTTTGTATTATATTCTATTAAGGCACTGTTCTTATGTTCTCTCACGTAGGTTTTTGTATTTTAAAATATCCTTCTCTTGACCTACCTAAAAACTCTTTTCACATCCTTTCTTGGCTTTTGTTTCGCTTTTGTTCTTAACAGCCTTGCTACATGCATCATTTCCTTAGCCACAATATTTTCAGTCCTTATCAGTGTTTTCTAACTATACACAAATCCAGATTTAATCAGTTTCCCAAGTTTGCCAACAGCTCACGCCCACCTTTCTGGTTCCTCTCATCTCTCAGCGCTGACATGGCTAATCCTCTGCTGTGTTCCCTGCTGTCCGGTAAAATGATCCAGTATGACTCTTGGGTGCTTCTGTTTGCTCCTTTTACCATGATCTTCTCTAGAAAACCTTATGTCAATTCAAATAACATTCCCAAGTGATACTAAGACTTTTCCACCCTTTATTTCTTATTGTAAGAGTGAGAGAAAATACAAATAAGATATATTTTTATTCTATCTTAAGATCATAACTGCTGCTGTGCATCCTTTTATGTTGCATTTCAGTGTTACTATAAATTCTAAATGACTTTTGATAGTGAAATATTAAGGAATTTCTCTGAGAAATCCTTCACAGATTAAAACTTCAAACTGCATTAGGACTTCATTGAATTGTCAGCGTGATTTTTAACTATTGAAACTAGAATGGCTCAGTTCTTTTGAAGACTTGACATCCTAATAAATTTTGAATGAAGTTTATTAAAATGTAACTCTTTGCTCTGTAATAAATAAATCAATCAACTCCGTGTTAAAACCTACAGTGGAACTTTCTCTCTTAAGTAAAATGTTAGTACAACAAGCCATTGCATTGGACTGGTGCTGTATATGTTGTACAATGAATCAAAAACCAAAATATCTTATTTTTATTTTTATTAATTACTTAAATTTCATTCAAACTTGCCATGAGTTGTAATAACTGACATCTAAAAAGAACAGATCCTTACTCATTTTCCTTTCATGGTCTTATGTTGCTACATAAGGCATTAGCTGTGATATGAAAATAATTTTCTAATTTTAATGATCAAACTGTCAATTTGATATAACTGTTTCCTCAAAGCATCTGTAGGGTTTACTTTGCAAATTACAGTTCATAAAGGGTATGAGTACAATTCTCGTTGGTCATTTCTTTGTCAAAGTAATAACCTTATGGATATGTGTCATTATTATTATCCTCATTTTCAGATAAGGAGACTAAAGTGTAAATGTTTAAATAACCTATCCATAATCACATACCATTTTTGCCTATAGTAAATGATTGAACTTGACCTTAAACTCAGGTCCTGTAACTTTTAATTGCATGTTCTTTTCTCTAAAACTCATTGATGAAGACACGTGTACCTACATTGCCTGATAACTGGTACTACACAGTAGTGAGCTACGGAACCTGTATATCTTAGAGACTTCAGAGAGATACAGCTTGATGCCAAATGTAGAATTATCAGGGAACTAAAAAATCACATACAAAGGGCTATTCAAAAAATAAGGTCTCAGGGCACCTGGGTAGCTCAGTGGGTTAAAGCCTCTGCCTTCAGCTCATGTCATGCTCCCAGGGTCCAGGGATGGAGCCCCACGTCAGACTCTCTGTTCAGTGGGGAACCTGCTTCCTCCCCTCTCTCTCTGCCTGTCTCTCTGCCTACTTGTGATCTCTCTCAAATGAATAAATAAAATCTTTTAAAAAAATAATAATAAGGTCTCTTCTTTGAAATAAAAAAAAATTCTGAGAATTAGAACATTACTACAGAAGTCCTAGGATCTTACTCTTTTTTTAATTAAATTTATTTATTTTCAGCATAACAGTATTCATTATTTTTTCACCACACCCAGTGCTCCATGCAATTCGTGCCCTCTATAATACTCACCACCTGGTACCCCAGCCTCCCACCCCCCCGCCACTACAAACTCTTTAACCTTGACCCTTTAAAAATCAAACTACTGGGGCACCAGGGTGGCTTATTGAGTTAAAGTCTCTGCCTTCGGCTCGGGTCATGGTCCCAGGGTCCTGGGATCGAGCCCTGCATCAGGCTCTCTGCTCAACAGGAAGCCTGCTTCCTCCTCTCTCTCTGCCTGCCTGTCTGCCTGCTTGTGATCTCTGTCTGTCAAATTAAAAAAATATGTATATATATATATTTTTTTTTGAGATATATATATATATATCTCAAACTACCTGGGAACCTGGAGGGATCAGTCAATTAAGCTGCTGAATCTTGGTTTTAGGTCACGATCTCAGGGTCATGATCTCAGGTCTTGGGTTCCAGCCCCTCATTGTGCTTGGCACAGCGTCTGCTTGACCGTCTCCCTCCCTTTCTCCCACTCTGCCCCTCTCCCTGGCTCATGCTCTTTCTCTCTCTCTCTCCCTCTCTCTCTCTCAAATAAATAAATAAAATCTTAAGAAAAATAAAAATCAGACTACCTTTCTAGGCTCTGAAATGGAAGTGCAGTATTTGCGGCAGACCCTCACAGTGATGGCAAACACTCATTGGTCAGTGCGCTCTCTTGCCACGAGAGGTTTCAGTAAAATGATCCTACTTTCTGAAAGATGCAAAAGTTATTGGGTTCAATGTGACCTCAAATTATGTGTCTGTATGATGTTATCTAAAAAGTTCACAGTATAAGTAGAAATAAAACTTTAAACCCTTTAAGCCAGGCATGGAAGGCCTAGGTCCACATAAGGCCAATGGAATCAGTTAAAAAATAAATCTAGTCATCAAAAGAATTTCAGACTGAATCCGAAGAATTATTCTATTACTTTGGCATCTATTTATCTATGTATATATATATACCATATTGCTAATATACCATCACTCTACCCATTGTCCTTTCAAGATCATGATATTGTCATTTGTGGTCTATCTACTGCATTACAGAGTACATGCCTTATAGAGGCAATGATCCTGTCAATCAGCTCTGTTCTAAAAGTACTACTAAATCCAATGCCAATAGATTTTTTGCCATATAAGTATTAGTTATCTTTTATCTTTTCCTTTTCTTTAGCTTCCTAATGACCAAATTTTTTTTAACACCTTTGACCTCAACTTCATATATATATATGGGCATGGACCACTTGTTGAGTGTTTAGATCTCCTCGAGCCTAACATTTTCATTCATTTCTTACTGTTTCAACTAGATGCTCCACAAAATTGAGTAATACTGAATATGAAAGGAATTCCCAGTTTGTTGTCTGTGAAATGGGTCCACTTTTTTTCTTAAAAGATAACAATGCAGGGCGCCTGGGTGGCTCAGTGGTTTAAGCCTCTGCCTTCGGCTTGGGTCATGATCTCAGGGTCCTGGGATCGAGCCCCACATCGGGCTCTCTGCTCAGCGGGGAGCCTGCTTCCCCCCCTCTCTTTGCCTGCCTCTCTGCCTACTTGTCATCTCTCTCTGTCTACAAATAAATAAATAAAAATCTTTAAAAAAAAAAAAAAGATAACAATGCAATTGAATGCTTCAAATTATTTACTTAAGTTTAAACCTAATTTTAAATTTCAAAATGAATTATTTGAAATGCCCTCATATAACAATCTGTCCCAAGATAAACAAATGCATCAAAGATGGAATGAATATGAATGTTAATATTAAAGCATAAATAAATAATACTCTGTTGTATTCTCGAATTATGTATTTCCAGTTAAATATTATATTAGCTTCTTTATCCCTAAAAATTGAATTCTTCTAGGTTTTTATTTTAAAGTGTACACAGGTTGTTCTAATTTGCAAATAAAAGTAGCTTATTTTTTATTGAAATATACTTGACATATAACATTATCGTAGTTTCAGGTGTGCGACATAAAGATTTGATATTTGTATATATTGCATAATGATCACAGTAAGTCCCGCTAGCATCTATCATCATAGTTACAAAATTTTTTTGTGTGTGATGAGAACATTTAAGATTTACTCAGGAACTTTCAGATATGCAATACAGTATTATTAGCTATAGTCACTATGTTGTACATTATATCCCCATGACTTACTTATTTTATGACCGGAAGTTTGTACCTCTTGAGCCTTTGAACCCATTTTGCCCCAACCCCTCTGTCTCTTGCAACCAGTTTTCTTCTTTTTTGTTTCTTAGGTTCCACGTATAAGTGAGGTCATGCGGCATTTCTCTTTCTTTGACTTACTTCATATTGCCCTCAAGATTCTTCCATGTTGTCAGAAATGGCAAGATTTCCCTCTTTTTTATGGTTGAATAATATTCATAATGTGTGTGTGTATACATGCACAACATATACACACATACACAATGGAATTTTTAAAATGTGATATTTCCATCTTTTTTATCCACTCATCCATTGATGAATACTTAGGATGCCTCCATGCCTTGGCTATCACAAGTGAAGTTGTGGTGAACATGGCAGTTCATATATCTTTTCAAGTTAGTGATCTTGTTTCCTTTGGGTAAATGCCCAGAGGTGGACTACTGGATCATATAGTAGTTCTATTTTTAATTTTTTGAGGAACCTCCAAACTCTTTTCCACCATGGTTTTGCCAATTTACATTCCTACCAACAGTGCACAAGGCTTCCCTTTTCTCCATGTCCTTGCCAACGCTTGTTAGTCCTTTTCTCTTGGATAACAGTCACTCTAAGGGGGTGAGATGACATCTCACTGTGGTTTTGACTTGCATTTCCCTGATGATTAGTCATGTTGGAAATCTTTTCATGTACTTGTGAACCATCTATGCTCATTGGAAAAATGTCTATTCAGATCCTTTGCCTATTTTTTTAATTGGATTGTTCTGGGGGGTTGGGGGGCTTGTTTGTTTTGTTTTGTTTTGTTTTGTTGCTCTTGAGTTGTATGAATTTTTTATGTATTTTGAACATTAATCCCTTATCGGCTTTATGATTTGCAAATATTTCTCCCATTCTGTATGTTGTCTTTTCTTTTTTCTTTCTTTCTTTTTTTTTGATGATTTTCTTTGCTATGCAGAAGTTTCTTTGTTTGATCTCACCCCACGTTTACTTTTGCTTTGTTGCCTCTGCGTCCAAATTTATTGCCAATATCGATGTGAGGCTTTCTTATTGCTAATTTTTTTCTTCTAAAAATTTTATGGTATCAGGTTTTATGTTCAGTTCTTTAACCCATTTTGAGTTAGCTTTTACGTGTGGTACAAGATAGCATTCCAGTTCCATTTTTTGGCATGTGGCTGTCCAGTTTTTTCAACACCTTTTACTGAAGAGACTGCCCTTTCCTGGTTGTGTATTCCTGGCTCCTTTGTCATAAATTAACTCACTGTATATGCATGAGTAAAATTGTTTAAATGCTCTTAGCCAGTTCTCATTTGTGATTAAATCGAACCATAGGACACTTAATATTCAACTAACCTTTTTTAATAAGGCAGTTTTGTATAGTTAATATAATTTATATGTAAGTGCCTGGTCAGCAACCCCTAAAATCCAACTTATGTATATAAGTTATATATAACTTAGTTATAAATACCTAAAAGGTACCTAAAAGGGTAAGAATAAAAATACAAAAATATTCAGATTTATATTTTAGAGTATGGAATTAATATAATACACACACACACGGTGTTGTACTGATTCTGTATTTTAGTGCTTTTATTGATCTTTGTGTTTTCTGTTTACTTTCATCCTTAGTCTTGTATTGTAAATGTTAGAGGGTGACGACTGCACTTAATCTACTCCACATGCATTGCTCTCTGGAGATAACGGTGATTAAATTTGGACATAGGTTTAATGAGATATTGGCCCACACAAATATAGTTTTAGGAACAGACTCTTAACTATAGAGAACAAACTGATGGTTACCAGAGGGGTGGGGGGGGGGTGGATGACACAGGTGATGGGGATTAAGGAGGGCACTCGTTATGATGAGCATCAGGTATTGTATGGAAGTGTTGAATCACTATATTCTACGCCTGAAACTAATACTACGCTGTATGTTAACTAACTGGAATTTAAATAAAAACTTTAAAAAATCAGGAGAGTAATTATACTGTCCATAAATTTGTAAAATGTAGATAATTAAAAAGGTTATACTAAATTTTACAAGCTACAGCTTTAAGATTTCAGTTGCTATTGAAAATGGAGAAAATGTCAGTCCTATATAGTTTCAGATCAAAGAAAAAGAATTTCCATAGTGGGGTTTTCACAAAATTTACTTTTGCGGGGGGGATCATTTTCTCCTCTGAGTAGCAGAGAAACACATTTGGATATTTCTAGCCTTAACCAAAACATTTATTAATAGTAAATTAATTGGGTAGGAGACAGAAAAATAGCAGTAAGAAAAACATATGTCTGCTCTTCATTTAACTTACATTCTCTAATGTAAAATCATTACCCTGCTTTAACCTAAAGGTAGCAGGGAAGAGGGATGAACAAATGGGAAACAGGAGAGTGTTGGACTCTATATTGTAGAAAACTGAGGAAGAATGAAAATTTTTATGAAGGTGAATAGCAATACCAGGCTTGTGTTTAGGAAGATCATTTTAGTAGCCATTTGTAGATCCTTAAAGAGACACTGTTGATATTGTCCAGATAATGGGGTGGGAGGAATGCCTGCACTACAGAGGACAGCATGAAATATCAAGACTGATGACAATTGTGGGGGCACCTGGGTGGCTCAGTGAGTTAAAGCCTCTGCCTTCAGCTCAGGTTATGATCTCAGGGTCCTGGGATCAAGCTCCACGTCCGGCTCTCTGCTCAGCGGGGAACCTGCTTCCTCCTCTCTCTCTGCCTGCCTCTCTGCCTACCTGTGGTCTCTGTCTGTAAAATAAATAAAATCTTTAAAAAAAAAAAAAAAAAGACTGATGACAACTGTGAAGTAGATTGGATGCCTAACATGATTAGGATAATCATATAATTTATCACCCACATCGTAACACTTTTGAGAGTAAAAGAGGCTTTTATTAATAATGGAGATGACGTGGCAGGTATAAATTGGAACTGTCCCAGGCAAACAGGGATGAATTGTCATTCAAGTTATGCTGGAAGGAAGAATCAAAGAAGCTTTGAGAATTTCAGTGGCATAGATGGAGATAAAATTTCTAAAGATCAGGGGGCACCTGGGTGGCTCAGTGGGTTAGAGCCTCTGCCTTTGGCTAAGGTGTGATCCCGAGATCCTAAGATTAAGATCAAGCCCCACATCGGGCTCTCTGCTCACCAGGGAGCCTGCTTCCCCCTCTCTCTCTGCCTGCCTCTCTGCCTGCTTGTGATCTCTGTCTGTCAAGTAAATAAATAAAATCTTTAAAAAAAAATTTTTTTTCTAAAGATCGGGAATTCAGGGAAGTTAGTTCCAGGAAAATGTAATGAGTTCTGTTTTCTGGTCTCATGCATTAAAATAAAAATATACAGCAGGCAGTTTGAAATTAGGTCTATATCTATCTCTGGAATTAGTTGAATACTAGAAATGTACATCAGAATCCCTGGCACACTGGGATGGTCGCAAGCTTTGAAATAAATTACGTCATCGGGAGAAAGGGTAGAAAGCGTAGAAAATGATGGTCTAATATATAAAGTGCTGTGGAGAGTGGGGGTTCACAGAAGTGGAGAGAGGACAGAATTTGAAGATACTCAGAGAAACAGTCTGAGTGTTTGGAGTGTTATTTGTTTTTTAAATATTTTATTTATTTATGTATGAGAGGGGCACAAGCAGGAGGAGTGGCAGGCAGAGGAAGAAGCAGACTTCCCGCTGAGCAGGGAGCTTGATGGGGGACTTGATTTGGGATCATGACCTGAGCTGAAGGCAGACACTTAACAGCTGAGCCACCCAGACACCCATATTCTAAGTGTTTTACATAAATATTTTCACATGATCCACAAACACTGCTTATGAGGGAACAGTTGCCCAAGATCACTGCCAGTAAAAAGTGGAACCTAGATTCAAGCCACACAGATTATTTTAGAACCTTTGATTTTTAACCCCTGAATACTGGTTATTTTCTTATCCATTAAGAGTAACCAACACACAGCAATTAAGAGACTATGCTCGAGATCCCCACTCTTCCCTTGAGTTGTTGGAGAGTAATTGCCTCCTCAGAAAGTGACTGTCAAAATTCATGCATCCCACACAATAGGAAACTATGCTGTTCTACACCAGCATCCCTCAGGTTCCAATTCACTATGTCAGAGAGGAGCAATGGCACTGGAAAGGCATATTAATTCTACCTGAAATGTGATTTATGGGACAAGGATGGAAGACAGGCTGAACACGGCAGTGACTTCTGGACAGAGAAGAAAGGTCTTGAGTAATTTGTCAGAAGTAGACGCTGAAATTGTAGGAAAGAGAAACAGTCCAGTAGGAAGAGTGGAGCAGATAATGTTTCAAAGGGAAAGGAAGAAACTTCTTCAGAATGGACCAGGTAGTCCTTATCCTGACAGCTGTTCATAATTTGTGACCTTGAGCAAGTCACTTAATATTTCAGTCTTAGTTTTTTTTGTTTGTAAAATGAGATGTGTGATCTATAATGTGTATTCCAGTTGTAAATTTAAAAATAGTTTTAAGTGTTTGCTTAGTCTTTGTATTATTTTGTTTGATGATATACTTTCTCTGTAAAACCAAAAACAAAAACAAAGGTCCTATTATTATCACCTTGGGGAAAACCACATGAAAATATTGATTGGGAAGTGAACCGGGTCATGGTGTTTGAAGTTTCATGTGAGATCTTTTATTTCCTCATGCCACAGAAGCATGTTTTTGCATTTGATGAGCAGAAACGCCATTAGTACATTGTTCCTTTTAAAACAGTGCCACCCAATTTGGGGATATTTTTCTCCTTGAAGTTGCAACCCATTCAAATAATCTCCTGCATATCATTCCTATCCTTCCTTCTCTAATGTCTTTCTCTCGAAGCGCTGGCCAGAGAAGTTGAAGCAGCAACCGATTCATCTGACCTTGCAATTATGTGGCTTTTAGCATTCCCTCCAGAACTGTAATTACTTCTTACGAAGAGTATCTTGTTCTGCAAGCTTTATTCTTCTAGGAAGACACAGAATGGTTTCTTTGACCAAGATCTGCTTGTCCAACAGATGGGGCATTAAAGTTACCCATTTTGATCACTGGTAGGGGCTTATGCCAGATTTTTGGGTGCTCCTTCTGGAATGGTTTCTATGGAATTTTCACAGAGGATCAATTCCTTGGTTGATAAACAAGAAATAGACCACTTTGGTGGGTGGGGGTTCTACTTTGTTTTCCTCTTTTCAGGGGAGTTCTGAAGAAAAGAAATCCAGGCTTCTGGTATGGTGTCTTGACTGCTTTGTAGTGATTCAGCCTTAAGATAGGAGGTAGCACACGTTTGTGTGCAGACTCGCCAACTGGGGAGCCACTTTGGACAAAGATTAAGGGAAAAATGATACTTGTTAGTTTGCCTTCTAGAAACCACAGTTTGATTTTATTGTTGATTTTTCTTTCATCTTGTCGTAACTTTGTGTAAACCCAAACTGAAGTATCTGTTTGCAAACTTGATCGCTAAGCATACAGAACAATTACAATGATTCTTACTAAGTGATTCTCAGTTATGTCTTGTGGCCATAATGACATTGCTCTCTGTCCCTCTTATGCTCCTAGGGATAACATCAGTGTTGAACTCCATTCATCAAAAGGTCATACCTCAAACTAATTTAGAGGAATACCATATATGGCTTATATATAAGTATCTCTGCAAATTATAGTGAAAATCTCAGTTCTCTTCAGTTCTCTCTATAGTGCTAGGAAGAGCTATTACAAGGGAATGCCGCCCTGGGCTAAGAATGGGGGAGTGGGATGTTCTGGAAATTCATTGACTGAAAACACCAGTGTGTGACCAAAAAAAGACATCATTCCTCCCTTTATCACTGAGTTAGGGGACGAATGTAAGACCTATGCTATGGTCTCCTGCTACTATTTTTAATAATTCAGTAAGAACTATCCTCTATCCTCTATCTGTAAAGAAGTGCTTTGGGATATTCCTTAAAATGTCTTCCTTCTTTTCTATCTTTGCACGTGTCGTATTTCTTCACAACACAGCTGCCACAGTGTGCCCATCCCATACTATGATACAATCAACCACTGCCTGCACGTACTAGAACTAAAAGTATTGCTTTGTGAGTAGGCCAAATACGTACTGAAAATTGGCTGCCGGTCCTTTCGCATTTTGTTCTGGTTTCACTTCCCACTTTCCCACTCTTCTGTCTCTCCTCAGGCCTCCAGAACCACCCTTCGCAGTAGCCCCTGCCTGAGGCACGTGCGCCATGAGGCATGTGCGCACTGTCCTACTTTGAAAAGTAATCAGTAGGAACGATTCTCATCTTGCTGTTGCCAAATCTGCCCAAGTACCTTAATATAGATCTCAGCCGTATCCATATTTCCTCCATGTTTTCTACCATCCTTCTTTCCTAGTGCAACAGTACAACGATTTGTATGAAAAGCTACCTATGCTTTGGGCTGATCGTCTTTTTTCCTGAATAACAAAATGTTGTCTTCAGTCATTTTTTTCCCCAGCATCATTAATATCTCTCTTTCAGGGCACCTGGGGGGCTCAGTGGGTTAAAAGCCTCTGCCTTCAGCTCAGGTCGTGATCCCAGGGTCCTGGGATCGAGCCCCACATCGGGTTCTCTGCTCAGCAGGGAGCCTGCTTCCCCCTCTCTCTCTGCCTGCCTCTTTGCCTACTTGTGATCTCTGCCTGTCAAATAAATAAATAAATAAATAAATAATAATAATAATAAATCTCTCTCTTTCAAGGATCATTCTTGCCATGCTCCAGGATCCTCCCTTTTAAAAAGAGGGTTGGGGGTGGAAAGTCTCTCTTAGAATGGGGTCTCTCTCCGTGGTCCCTTTCCAGCAAAACTTCTTAAGGGCTATTTATGTATTTCCTGCCCCCTCCTCACTACAGGAGTAGTCATATTTGATAGGTGCCCACACTAGGCACTGCATTGAAACCAATTCTACTCAAAACATCAGCCATTAACATATTGTCAAAGACGATCATCACATCTCATCTTACCAACTTCTTAGCATCATTCAGCAGCTGCCCACTTTTTAAAACACTTGCTTTTCTCGGCTGCCGCTACACCATACACACTTAGTCGTTCCGCCTTCCTACCTTGCCTCCCTCTCCCGCTCAGCCTCCTCTCCATGGTTCCTCCCTTCCTGGCTCTCAGTGTTGGAGCGACCACATGTTTGGAGCCTGTTTCTTCTTATTTATAGTCTTTCTCGAAAAGGTCTCTTAGAGTTGCCCCCTGCTTGTAAGCATCACTGTACGCGTTTGTAATTCCCGGTTTTATAGCTCGAACTCTGGACTGACTTTCTTCCTTTCTCCCTCCCCCCCCCCAACTCTTCCTTCCTTTCCACTGTCATTTTTTCCTTCCTTTTTATCCCGTCTTCCTTTTTTTGCTTGTTTGTTTGAGCTCCATCGTCTCATACCCAGCTACGTTCCAGATATCTCCAAGTGAATGTAAAGCAGGCATCACAGACACTCTGAGGCCACAACAGAGTATTTGATTCCTCATCCCGTCCAGGCCATCTCAGCCCGGCGCTTCCTCCGTCTCTCCCATCCCCAAGCTCAGCACTTCCCTGCATCCAGTAGCTGAAGTGAGGAGTCCTCAGGTTATCCTCGCTGCTTCTTCCTCTCCCCCATGCAGTCCGTCAGCCGGCCTTGTTTGACTCTCTTTCCTAAAGACGCCCTAGTTAATCGCCCTCTCTCCGTCACCACTGTTCCCGTTGTCGACTGTGCTTGTCCTCTCAGCATCCATTTCTCACACCAAGACAAAATTTCTACAATGAAAATAAAATCACATCACTCCCCTGCTTAAAGCTGTCCAAGGGGATACTTGTTTCACTCAGAGGGAAATCCAAATTCCTCTTTTGGCCTCGGGATGCTTTATCACCCGGACCACACCTATTGCTCTAAACCCAGCTCCCTCTACTGTCCCACCAAGAAGCTAGACACACATCCGCACACCTCCCAAGTCTGGTCTCATCTCTGGCCATCATATTTGCTGTTCTCTCTGTTCTCTCTGAACCTGGATCATGGGGGGCTCCACTCAGATGTTTAGAGCGGACCTCCACAGCTGCCTCATTTCAAGGGGACCTTTCCTGGTGGTAATATTGCCTCACTTATTACCATGTGTCTCGGTTTTGTTTTCACAATAGATCTTATTACTATTGGACATTAAATTATGTATTTCTCTTTTCTTATTTATTTCCTATGCCCCCAACCCTAATTCCATATTTGTAGCCCCGTCTTCCATAGTGAGAATCCTGGTTCCCAACCACACTGAGATATGCATTTATTTGTTCTGCCCTACAGTACACACAAAACATCTACTACTAACAATAACAAACCTACCAAGTACAGTTCTCATTTCTTTGCAGTTCTTTTTGTCCTGAGACTCTGTGCTCTGAAGGTGTCCAGTCAGGACTCTATGCTCAGAAATTCCATAAATTCTTTTTCTCTGTGATTATATTATCTGCAATGTCAACTCAAGTTCAAGAGTAGCTTTTCATTCTTTTTTATTGATTACTGTTTCTGAATATGGAAAATACTTATATAACCCATAAGGCAAAAGTTATGCTCAAAGACAACTTGCTCACATCCCAATTTTAATATCTTAGAAATCATGGCAAACATATAACTACTAATCTTTTAGTTGAAACTTATCAATTCTCCCACTGTTGTACTTTTAGAAGTTTCTTGTCCTTTTTCTCCTTAAGTTATACTGATATTGACAAATAATGTCTTTAAAAATATTTCTTGATATTTTTCTGATCTTTTGTTCTGTGGTACAAAATATTTGTCATTATGAATAAAGTTTTCCCTATTTATTGTTTCTCTGTATCAGATATCTGCAATTATAATTAGTATGACGATTAGTCCAAATGTAGGGTAATAGTAGCTATCACAGATGGTAGTTTCTCTCCGTATATGCATATAACAAATTCAAAGATGGAACTTAGGTTCCTTCCTCCCCCCCACCATCCCCCATTTTACCTGTGCATATGGAGCTCATTTAGTTCAGTCTAAAGTGGGCTTAATAGAACCTTCTTTTTGGAGTTCGCTACACAGCCAATCATTCTCCTGACCTGAGTGATTTTTCCAGAAGTAGCCTGTACTCTAATTTGTTAATGATCCTTTGTTTGTTTCAAACTCACAGTCTTAGGAGATAATCTATTTTCTATCACAGAGTTGTCTTGGGAGTGAAGATGTTCTGGCCGACATGTCTTCCTCTCCACCTGCCCCCTACCACACTCCCCCCAGAGAAGCTGATTAGAGGCTGTGGGAGGGAGAGAGAGAGATACTAATGCACCAGGGTTCCTGGATCCGTCTGTCTCAACAGATACCTCTATCCCAATTTACCCATATGAACACATAAAGTCTCATTTAGTTAGTTATATTAATATTGTATATTCTTCTCTCAGAGTTTACATTCTAAGTTTATCTAAAACTTACTCATTTGTTACATGTCTAGTTATAGCATAAGACAGAATAGTACACAGACAGTAGCAGAAATATCAAATGTTCTGGAAAAGAGAGAGATCTTAATTTCGGTATAAAGGATCAGTCAGCTATCAGTTAATAGTCAGCTATTAAAGAGGTTTTTATTAAAAGGCTAACCAAGAGATGAGTCTGTGAATATTTCATTCACTTTAACAAGTACGTATCAGCCACACTAATAAGCCAAAACATAACACATGTTGTGGGTACAGGTATTATGGGAATCACCGGGCATACAGATAGCAGGCAAAAAACAGCATCTGCTTGCAAAGAAGTGTAAGGCTATCCACATAATAGGTCACAAGGACTCTGCCTGGGCATCATCTTGCAAAGTCATTATCCTACTCCTAATTTATCCTGCACAGTGCCACCAGAATAATGTGGCTAATGCAGAGTCTTGAACATTTGGTACTTTTACTTGAAAAGTTTTAGTGGATAATAGTTTTAGTGGATTTTCTAGATAGAGTCAAAAACAGGTGTTTTAATTGCTCATGCTTATAAATACTGTTTTTTAAATTTGAGCATTTCCCGTTGCACTTATTTATTTATAAATAAATAAATAAGTTGCGTGTCTTATTTATAAAATACTTAGATGTATCCTTGTGCTACTGAGCATAGTAAAACATACTAATATAAACAATAGAGAACAAGAAAAACGAGATAAAAAATGAGATCAACATATAATAAATCATTTAAAAACTATCTTGCCGACCATGGTTGACATTCTATGATAATTAGCTAATATTTGAAGGATATATAATATTTGAAGGCAATATACATATATGCCTACATACAGGTAAAGTGTTTTAAGTAGCATTCTGAACACAATCTTCTTTTGATTTTCAGATAGCAATTGTTTTTACCCATTAATATGATGGATGAAGAACTCAGTTGAGTATTAATAACAGTAGTAACTGTTAGTTAACTGTAACTATTAGTAAACTATTAATATTAATTATCCTAATTAATAATATTAATCCTAATATTAGTATTGAAAGGTTACTACTATTAATAATACTAGAGAAGGGGATATACTATAATACTAAAATAATAATAACAGTGGAAACAATACTACCATTGTTTCCTTTGCTGTTTTCTGGTTTACTTATACTGGAAAAAAAAATAGGTCCATTATTTTTTTTTTTTTTTACCTTATTACCCCAAAACATCACCTCTCTTCCTCTGTAAGATGTGTGTGCTCCATCACACTGGGGATTTAAGCCTGAAGTCCTTTATCCAGCAGAATTCTGCTACATGACTCTAATCTGGTCATCTTTGTCCAGGCCGTAGTTCTTTGGAAGGATTGCTCCCCCTCTCCTGACCAGGCCAGCTTCTCCTGCATCTGCACCTTGATCCTTGTTTGGCCTCTGCTTGATTACCCTGTCAGCCATAGTGGGAGCACAGCGAGCAGGTCTCAGTCGTGTTTCACCGCCTCACATCTAGCACAATCACAGACCAAGAACACAGACCTCATTAAGAACTTACTCTTGGGGGGCGCCTGGGTGGCTCAGTGGGTTAAGCCACTGCCTTCGGCTCAGGTCATGATCTCAGGGTCCTGGGATCCAGCCCCACATCAGGCTCTCTGCTCAGCAGGGAGCCTGCTTCCTCCTCTCTCTCTCTGTCTGCCTCTCTGCCTACTTGTGATCTCTCTCTGTCAAATAAATAAATAAAATCTTAAAAAAAAAAAAAAAAAACTAAAAAGAACTTACTCTTGGGCACCTGGGTGGTTCAGTGGGTTAAAGCCTTTGCCTTCGGCTCAGGTCATGATCCCAGGGTCCTGGGATCGAGCCCCACATCAGGCTCTCTGCTCAGCGGGGAGCCTGCTTCCTCCTCTCTCTGTCTGCCTCTCTGTCTACTTGTGATTTCTCTGTCAAATAAATAAATAAAATCTTAAAAAAAAAAAGAACTCACTCTTGACCTCACTGTATTGGTTGATAGCAAGACCTCCATAATTTCAAATTAATGAGATTTTTACCCTCCTTATTGGCTATTTCTTTTTCCATTCACAAGTGGACCAATCTCAAGATTACCAGTATATCAATAAAATTTATTTTTTTCTCTTCCCTTTAAAAAATAAAATCTGCATTATATGGGAAGTTTACATAAAAATAGAAAATATTTGGATAAATGAATCAGTAGGTGGACACAGTTTTTGGAATTCTGTATACACTGATGTTCATAGCAGGGTTTTTTTTTTCTCATATTTTATTTTTTTTTTAAGATTTTATTTGTTTATTTGACAGAGAGAGAGAGAGATCACAAGTAGGCAGAGAGGTAGGCAGGGAGAGAGAAGGGGAAGCAGACTGCCTGCTGAGCTTGATCCCAGGACCCTGAGATCATGACCTGAGCTGAAGGCAGAGGCTTAACTCACTGAGCCACCCAGGTACCCCATATTTTTAAGTAAATCACACGTTCTGATGTGCCGTGTTTGTTTCCAATTAAAACCTCCTCCAGTAACTCATGTGAAAAACAATCTTACGTACTAATCATGGGTAAAAATCACTGTAATGTTATAACGCTCAGGCATTTCGATACTGGGAATCTTCAACTATTTTCCAAAAAACGTCAGAAACAAGAAATTCACATTGGCACATTAGATTCAACATCATGCCTGTTCAATTATGTTACAAAAGAAAATAATTAAAAATTTAATTTGTTAAGAACATTTTAATTGTTGGTAAATCTGTGTCATGGAAACTGACTCCTTATTAGAGCCTGCCTTACTTGAAGATCTGTATTTCTGGAAGCTGTCTCCTTGAAGTTTTCTATTTCTTCTCTAGGAAATCTTTATATCTGTTTTTCATTTGCTTATTTGTTTGTTCTTTCATCTTCCCAGTTAAGTCATTTTTATTTATTCTGTGTTTTATCAGCTCCCAACTCATTCACAAGGACCAAAGGAGATTCTTTTCCAGAAGTTCAGCATCCAGCCAGGGAGGTTTCATGAGGAGCTGCAAGTTCATGACTGATTATTGCATGAGTTTCAGGTTTCACATTTTTATCCAGCAAACTTTATGTCGCCTTTAGGATTAGCTGCTCTTGTGGAAAGATAACCCATGAAGGCACAGAGATATTCTATGCAGCCGGGTAACATTACAGTGATGATACTGACTTATTAAAAAAAAATCCTGTTTAGCAGGACTTTATCTTCAACCAACATACCAGGCCCTATGCTCTTCAGCTCCAGGCGCCGTGGTCATAAACTTCTTGAATTTGCAGTCCTAAAAAAAGGAATTTCCAAACATTTGTGACAACACTTGCGCATAAGGAGACATAGGATTTAGGATTTAGATATATACAGAAAACTTCAAAATAACTGAAACTCCTCTAATATTGATAAATATACATTGGGTTCCCTCTCCCCCCTGTCTTTCCCTCCTCCTCCATTTGACTTCCTTAAAGGGATCAGGCAAATAAGCCTTAGAAAGAAGTATTCCAAATCAAACTCAGCTTTATTGTTTGGTGATAAACTCTCCTATAGCTCGTAATACAATAATTTTTAAAAATCTTCTCTGTTCAGGGCCTAATTGAATTTTCTCAGATTTATGTGCTCTCTTCCTCATAATTTCTTAGTTTTTTCCAATTCTTATGTAATTGGCCTTTACTCCATGACATAAACATCTAGCAGATGAATGGCTATTTATATATTGTTTTTATCTCTTTGCATATTTGCTTTGGTATTTGTCTTATATTTTAAGACCTCCAGTTTCAGAAAATAATTTTGAGCTTTGTGTTTTCTATGCATATGTAGAATTCAAAAATAGAACTTTAAACTTAGAAGACACAATGTGATAAAAACTGAAAAATAACACATTCCACTAATCATCAGTTGGAGAAATAGTTTTAGCTTTCAAAAAACAAAATAATGAAAGTAGATTTCCTATAGCTCTGGAATATTATTAAATTGTCAGTTAGTCCACCAATATTTTCTTTCTGGCAGCTATTGATGGCTCTCAATAGCCTGTTTTTAAGGGGATAAAATGTTTTGATGTACTGCATATGTGATATACCCAGCCCATCTGTTATGACAGAAATTGCAATTATCTTTAAGCTAAATCAACAATCCTCCAAATAAACGAATAAGTATATAAGGCATATGATACAAACTGTGACTTTGCGGTATTGTCAAATCTTTAAAAAAAGAAAAGAAAAGAAACCTGATAACTAAGCATTTATATTGTAACTAAAAGATCCAGAGCTACTCACAGATAAAGGGCCAGTTAGCTGACCTGGTAGTCTATAGTGGCCATTCATTTTATGAAGTTTAACACATAAAAGAAGGGGGAATTACTAGTATAAGAGCTAGATGAGACATGGGCTATCAGAGTACATGAATTTCGAAAGGGACGTGGAAGCTGCCATGCCTGCTTTCCTTTTCAGGTTTGCTATAGGTTAATAGACTAAAAAATGTTTCTTTCTGGGGAAGAAAAGGGGGAAAATGTGGCTTATTTCCAGCTCATAAAGAAAAGCAGAGCTGAAAGGAACAAAGAGATGAGACTACCAGGACATGTTTATCATATACCATCTTTAAGAATCACATTAAACGGAGCCACCTTATCCACTGTTTACTTGGTTTCTAACTATTTGACGTTACTTATTACATTTCACTTAGGAAAAAAAAGTAGAGCAAAGTATTTCTTCTCGCATCATTCAAAATGGACAACCTTCTAGAAATTCTTTTCCCATTTTATTATCAACCTTTCAGGGTTAAAAGTGTGTGTGTGCGTGTGTGTGTGCACCAAGATATATAATTAAGTAAATAAATAAAAAAGCAAATAATTTTTTTTTAAAAAGCAAATAAATAAATAAATAAGAATACTTACAGCTCCCAAGTGGGATAAAATCAGTGCAAAAGCTCTATGCAGCATTCGAGGTAGTCAAAAATAATGACATTTCATTATATGGCATTGATCTTGCATACTTTAACTTTGATTTAAAAGGAAATCTTGGCAGGCAATTAACCTACATATAAAGATTTGTATAATAGGGAGCTCTTTTTGAATTGCTAATAGGTAATTCCTTTTCTCCCTATCAGCCCATTGAGGACTCCTATTTTTTAAATGTGGACTCTATCTTCCGTAGTATATCCGCATCAGCTCTTCCAACTGCCCTTGCTGTCTGCTATTGCATGAGTGTGGAGCTGTTTCCTCTAATTCTTAGGAGATAGATGCCGCGTAAGTTGAAAATAGCGGAAATACAAAGCCCTACTGGAAAATGCCAGCATCTGAATATGTGTCTCATTGCCTATGCACCTTGTCAACTAAGAATTGATTAAAAGGAATTTAAATAGAGGGCATACAATAAGATTTTAAAAACCACAGAAATTAGATAACATTGTTTTAAAGAAACAGACATCAGATACCAGGAAAAAAACAGTTGTTAATCAAGAAATTTAAGAATATAAATTGATACTGTGATGAAACTTGGTTCAGTGGCCACATCGTCTAGGAGGAAATGTTAGGAAAGTATCAGTATCAGCCTTATTAAAATCAGATCTTTTACTTTTATATTTTTTATTTTTTATAAACATATATTTTTATCCCCAGGGGTACAGGTCTGTGAATCAGATCTTTTAAAAAAAGAATCGTATCTTCAAGTTAATCTTTAATAACACCTGGCCTAGGAAACATTAAGTCTTTCCTTATATCCTGGGGTTATAGTCAATATTATCAAATTAGTTTATAGGAAAACTGTTCAATGAACAGCACCTATAAGTCTGTAGTATCTTTTTTTTTTTTTAGATTTTATTTATTTATTTGACAGAGAGAGATCACAAGTAGGCAGAGAGGCAGGCAGAGAGAAGGAGGAAGCAGGCTCCCTGCTGAGCAGAGAGCCCGATGCGGGACTCACCCCTGAGATCATGACCTGAGCCGAAGGCAGTGGCTTAACCCACTGAGCCACCCAGGCGCCCCAG
>NC_081558.1:187090912-187122717 GCF_022355385.1 Mustela nigripes
TTTTTTTAGATTTTATTTATTTATTTGACAGAGAGAGATCACAAGTAGGCAGAGAGGCAGGCAGAGAGAAGGAGGAAGCAGGCTCCCTGCTGAGCAGAGAGCCCGATGCGGGACTCACCCCTGAGATCATGACCTGAGCCGAAGGCAGTGGCTTAACCCACTGAGCCACCCAGGCGCCCCAAGTCTGTAGTATCTTAATGTGTCCAGCATCTTTAGTCCTATATTCAAAACCTTTGAAAATCTGGTCCTATCACATGTTTCAAAATTTATGTTCCAAATCCTTTCCTAGACAAATCTGTCTTAGCCAAATGAGTCTACTGATTTTTCTTGAAGCACGCCTCTGTCATTACTCCTACCTCTATTTATTTCTTCTTACCAAAAGTCATTAATTCTCAATTACACAGTAGGCACGTTGTTGTTATTAAGTGCACTGCTTTCAAATATATCCCTGATAAAGTTTAGTTTTGCTAGTTTTAATCACCACTCCCACTTTTCTGTGTTTCGGAGAAAGGAGGGGGTGTAGCTTCCTGATGGTGTCATTCCACGTGCTCCCTCTTTCTCTAGCTTCATGTGAGATCTGATTTGATAATCCTTTTCCGTCTCCATGCCTGATAAAAGATAGAGTGATTCAGGTATGAAGTGATAAGAGTTAGACTACACTGGTGATCGTAGATATGGAGATTAAAGATATCTGAGTAAGTATAAGCAATGAATTAAAGATTAGGAAATGATCATGAAACAGGAGAAACTATGGCTGTGGGCAGAGAGCCAGATTATATGGAGAAACAATGAGTTTTCTCTGAACCAACTAAATTTGAAGAGATGTACAAGACTATACTTGGTACGTGCACCCTTGATAATATATATATCACTATAAAAATATATTTATACATGCATGTTAACAGTTAGGGTTCATATATAAAGCCATGAATTCTTTCATTTATAGGAAAAAGCATAAAGCTTCAAGTATGATTTTGAGACTTTGCAATTTTGCCTTAAGTCCTGTTATTGGCCCCAGGACATGATCCGAACGCATTGCCATCCTGTGAGGCTAGAGACTAGGTAAGACATGACAGCTGAAGATGTTACTACAGAGTGCTATTAACCTAGAAGTGGCAGTTGAATACATTCATGATAGACTGGCACAGTTAGCAAGGAGGGAGAAACAGCGATGGCGGACACCTGAAGCCAAGAATTATTCTATTAAACAAACAAACCCTTCTACTTTTGTATCACAAATCATGACAGGGGCACCTGGGTGGCTCAGTTGAGGAAGCAACCGGCTCCTGATTTCAGCTCAGGCCATGATGTCAGGGTCCTGGGATCAAGTCTCGAGTAGGGTTCCTTGCTCAGTGGGGAGTCTGCTGGAGATTCTCTCTCTCTCTCTCCTTGTCCCTCTGCCCCTCTCCCCACTCTTGCTCACTCTCTAAATAAATAAATAAATAAAATCTTTAAAGAAACAGATCACACTAAAACTTATGGTTTATATGAATCCAAAAGTATTATTTCACAATGGTCTAGAGTCATTTGTGTATCTTTGCTGATGGAGGCCACCATCCCCAGAACTCAGCTGAGTTCACTCACATGTGCCCGATTGACTGCAGAGTCTGATGAAGACGGGCTAGTGGAGTGAAGCCTCGGCTGGAAAATCTGTTTCGGCTCCCTAGGGCCTCTCATTCTCAGGGAGTCTGTCTGAGTCTTATCATCAGTGTGGGGGCATCATTTCAAAAGAGAAGGAGCAGAAGTGCTCAAGCTTCTTAAGGCCTTGACACACAGCCCTGGCACACAGGCACATTGTTTTGGTCAAAGTAGGATTCAGATGGCCAGTCCAGACTTAAGGTGTTCAAGTTCACATGGAAAGAGACAAAGCTGGAGCTGGGGTTCAGGCCTTTCCTGGCTCCCTCCCTCTTCTCACAGTACCCTGCACCTAAGGTGCAAGTACCCTGCATGCTGCTTTGTATGGAGGGTGCAACAGTATTATAAATGGTTGTTTCTGCAAGAAATTTACTTTTCTTCAGAGAACAAAAAATGTAAAGGCATGAAATTATCAAACTGAAAGCATGCAATCAAATAAATAAGAAAATAAGAAAACGGTTTTCCCAAGGCAACATCTGATTAATTGCAATAAGTAAGAGAATTCCACAGAGAAAGAGATTAAAATAGCTAGATGAAATGCCTTATTAATCAGTGTTCTAGAATAAGATTTGGAGCATTTTGTGAAAAAGAGAATGCGAGAATTATATGTTCTCCGAATCAGTCGTAGGTTCTTCACCCCATTACATGAGCTTATATGTGAGCTGAACACAGCAACATCTTGAGGAATTCAGGGACAGAAAAGGGAGGTTTGGATGGGATCTGGGGATAATAGTGCTGATTAGAGGGACGCCTGGGTGGCTCACTCAGTTAAGCCTCTGACTTTGGGTCAGGTCGCCATCCCAGATGGAGTCCCACAGCAGTCTCTTTGCTAAGCAGAGAGTCTGCTTCTCCCTCTGCCTGCCTTTCCCTCTACTTGCGCTCTCTTTCTCTCTCTCTCTCTCTCTAATAAATAAATAAAATCTTAAAAAAAAAAGGTGTCAATTAGAAAGTGTTGCTAGGAAGACATGCCTGTTGGGCATGTTGGGCACTGCAACGTGGTAGACAGGACAACAAGAACTGGGACAAGGCTAGGGGCATGGGAAAAGACATTCCCCAGACTAGTTACTCACTTCGGGATAGTTATAAAGCAGCTCTGCTTAAGGCCTAAAGTGTACAGAACTTCACTGTGTGTGTGTGTGTGTGTGAGAGAGAGAGAGAGAGAGAGAGAAAGACAGAGCACCAGGTGGGGGGTGGGGGTTGATTCCCTATGTGCTTTAAACAAATAAATAACTTAAAAACACATTAAGTATTTACTTTCTTTGCACTCAAAAGTGTAAGTGTATGTTGGAGGCAATGTGGTAATGTGGGGCGGGGGGTGGGGGGTGCACGGGTGGGTGGGTGACAAGGGGCTGAGGTTGCTGCACAAGAGGACATGAGAACCATCCTTCCAATTAGTCACTGTTCTACCATGTTATGGAAGCCCTCTGATCTGCTTTGTTAATACAGTCAAGTCCTTGGTCTATACTGTTCGGATTTTCAAATTTTCAACCTTTGACATGTTGCTCAGGCTTATCTTCTCTGACCCAGTAGCATGAACACATCGTTCCGTCTGGAATTAAGAGAACCGGAGAGGGCGGCTGGGGCACACAGAACCAGAGCAGTTGGGCTCCGATGAGCCACATCAGCGCGGACATCAAGGGAAAGCACTTAGCTGTTCTTAACGGCCACCTTCCTTCATTAGTGTGAACTATGATGAATTACTGAGTGGCATGCGGGACAAAATAATATATGACACCGAGATAATGAAGAGGATAAACATGCATGAGGAGCAAAAACTACATCTAATAAATAAATCAGAAATAAATAGGTAGTGATATTTCAAAATAAAAGAAGTACAGTTCTAATGCAAAGTGGTTTTTCTGCTCCTTGCCCAATTAGGTCCCCAACTACTACTAAAAATCATTTTGTATTAGAATAACTGTATAAGTAGAAACATTATCTAAATGCCCTTGCTGTTTCCTTAAAGATATTTGGCAGGATTGGATTATTTGTACAATGTTATATTCTGTCAAGAAATTATTGGAGAAAAGCTGTTAAATTTTTAATTTCTGCCAGAACACTTTAGGTGTCAGGAAAATGAACTTTTTAATACCCTGGCAACAGATTAAATAACCTCTTTAAATATGGTTTGACATTTATTTGAAAGAGGTGTGTATTTTTTCCTCTTTTTATTAAATTATGGCTGTCACCACATAAAGATGAAAAGAATATATTTTTTAAAAGACCACAAATTCAGTAATCAGCCATCAGGTTTGCTCAGTCTATTGAAAAACTTGCTTTTGTCAACAGTTTGGCTTCTTAATTATCTTACCATTTTAGAGCTCTGCTATGTATTTTGCTTAATGATCTCATGGTATATTTTTATTTTCCCCAAATAGCACAATTGTGGATTATATGTGTTTCTGCCATTTGATAAAATGGAAGTGGTCAGCAAAGATTACCTTTAATCTTGGCCTCTTGTTCTTCATTTACTTTGAGAATCCCTTCACCCATTGTTTTCTAGCCAGGTTGCTCCATAAGTTTGAATAATAACTATTAAACTCATAATAATAACTATTAAACTCATAATAATAACTATTAAACTACTTTTACATTTAAAACACTACACATTACATACTGACATTTTAACATGGAGGAAATGGATGGATTTAAATACTAGAACTTGAGGCATCAATAGCATATCTTAAGAAGAGCTTCTGACAAAAACTTCTGAAACCAAGCATTATAGGTACCTAAATCATAATGTTGGCTTCTGGCAGACCCTTCGTTAGTAATTCGACGTGAACAGTGTCACGTACACTGCAGAGGTTTGGGGACAACGAACTGTGCAGTTTCTACATGATTTCAAGTAGCCAGAGAGTCTCAAAATGAATTAAGCGCAGTTTTAGAATAGTTTAAGAGGTTTTTAAAGTACTTTGAAGAGTGCAGAAATATATTAAAATAGCCTCTTTTAATTATTTAAACTTAAAATAATCAAGTTACATGGGTTAGAGATAATGTACAGGGATGCCTGGATGGCTCAGTCAAACATCTGCCTTCAGCTCAGGTCATGGTTCCCAGTGTCCTGGGATCAAGTTCTGCATCAGGCTCCTTGCTCAGCGGGGAGTCTGCTTCTCCCTCTCCCTCCTGCTCTCCCTGTTTGTGCTCTCGCGCTCTCTCTGGCAAATAAATACAATCTTTTTTTTTTTTTTTAAATGATGTACAAGATAGATCCTGATTGCCAGAGCAAAAATAACCCTCCAGGCCTTATATATATATATATATTTTTTAATTTTAGTATAGTTGAAAAAATGTTGCATTAGCTTTAGATGTACAACCTAATGATTCCAGAAGTTTATACACTATTCTATGCTCACTACAAGCATAGCTCCCATCTGTCAGCATACAAGGGTATTACAGTACCATTGACTATATTCTTCATGCTGTGCCTTTTTTTTCTGGTGAATTACTCATTCTGGAACTGGAAGCCTAAATCTGCCACTTCTCTTCACTCATTTTGACCGTCCCCCACCCCGTCTCATCTAGCAACCATCAGTTTGCTCTCTGTATTTGCAAGTATGATTCTTTTCATTTATTCATTTTTTTAATGCCATGTATAAGTGAACTCATATAGTATGTCTTTCTCAATCCTACTTATTTCACTTAGCATAATATCCTCTAGGTCCATCCATGGTGTTACGAATGGCAGGATCTCATCCTGTTTTATAGCTGCATAATATTTCCTGTGTGTGTGTGTGACATCTTCCTTATGCATTTTCTATTGATGGGCACAGGCTGCTTCCATATCTTGGCTATTATAAATAATGCTGCAATAAATATAGGAATGCATGTACCTTTTTCAAATTCATGTTATCACTTCCTTTGGGAAAATATCCAGTAGTGGAATTATTGAATCATAAGGTATTTCTATTTTTGAGAATTTGAGGATAATTTGATAATTTCCACAGTAGTTGTACCAATTTACATTCCCAGCAATAGTATATGGGGGTTCCTTTTCTTCCACATCCTTGCCAACAATTGTTATTTCTTGTCTTTTTTATTTAAGCCATTGTGATAAGTACACAATGATATCTCATTGTGGTTTTAATTTGCGTTCCCCTGATATTCTTATTAGGGATGTTAAACATCATTTTATGTGTCTATTGCCCATAGCACCCCATACACAAAAATAAACTCAAAATGGATTAAAGACCTCATTGTGAGACTCATAAAAACCCTAGAGGATTCTGAGCACAGGCAGAATTTCTCTGATATGGGCCATAGCAACAGTTTACTAGATATGTCTCCTAACGCAAGGGAAACAAAATCAAAAATAAATTATTGGGACTATATGAAAATAAAAAGCTTTTCACAGCAAAAGAAACCATCAACAAAGCAAAGAGGCAACCTACTGAATGGGAGAAGATATTTTCAAATGATATGTCTGATAAGGGGTTAATATCTAAAACATATACAGAGCTTATACATCGACACCAAAAAAAAAAAAAAAAGTCAATGACCCAAATAGACATTTTTCAGAGAAAACAAACGCTTCAGACCTTTTGATGTCACTGACCTCTATTTTCTATGAAAATTCATGGCACTCGGGCCCAAATCTGATCTATAATATCATGTACACTTGCCATGCACTTCTGAGAAAACTCTTTATTCTTTCATATGTAGTTTAGCCTCAAAAACAAACCAGCTACACTATCCTAGTTTCACATTTTTCAGTGGTCCTTTTTGTAAATGTACAAATCCCTATCTTTCTAAATAAAATTCAGAATACTATTATTACCTTGCAGACCTGGAGAGAAGATCTCAGGTGTTCCTCAGTTTTTAGCTCTAGGCACTTAATTAAATCTGTGAGTAGCTGGGAGTTTGTAGGTGTCCAGCTGTTGCTTCATGTCTCAGACACTCTCAATGTGGGGGGAAAATGCTGATTGAACAGACACGTGCTTATTAGCTGTCCTCTGCTCAAAGTCCTATCAGATCTTTCAAGCTATTCCAATGGCAGCTTTATATAAATAGATCATTTGATCTAAACTCCTAGTATTCTAACAGATTTGTTTCACATTAGTTGGTTTCCAACATGCCACTGTTTTTGGAATGAAATGGGATTTGGGAAATAAAAGCCTTGGGTTTAAGGTCTGGTTGTATCACTTTCTCGTTATGTGACAGTAACCTCTTGGCTTCCTCCAGCCCTAGCTTCTTAGTCTGCAAAATGTTAACCCTGTCAGTGCTGTGGGAACTGAAGACCAATGCTATTCTATTTAACCATCTAAAGACATCATTTTCCTCTTCTAGTGGTATTATTCCCAGCTCGCTGAAGTTTCCTCTTGGAAATTTCTGTCCTGGTGCCAACTTCAGTGAACTGTAGCCTTGGGAGCACCAAAGAAGCATGGAATTTCTCTGAAAGGAATAGACCATGTCATTTGTCAGGGCCACTGGCTGGTGGCTATTTCAACTCTGAGCCCTAGAAGTGAAGGATAGATGTTTTTATCTTTTTGCCCTTGTCCTAGAACTGGTAGGGAGGAGCACTCTTCTGACTAATGAACAGTCACAATCCGATTGTTAAGAAGTAGGAATTTCAGGGGCCTCTGGGTGGCTCAGTCAGTTAAGCATCTGCCTTCGGTTTAGATCATGATTCTGGGGTCTTGGAATCCAGCCCCATGTTCCTGGTTGGCAGGGATACTGCTTCTCCCTCTCTCCTATGCTCATATGCTCTCTTGCTCTCTCTCAAATAAATAAAACCCTCAAAAAAAAAAATAGACAGAGAGGGGCATCGATTTCAGTCATCCCATTGGGCTGCTGATCACTCTGCTGCTTTGGAGACAGGCCTCTAGTGCTACCTCCCTTCCTTTCCTTACCTCCTCAAACCTATCTGTCTTGCTCTTATCAGACCATCGAATTGCCAACTTCTATGAGCCTTAACAACCCACATGGTACCATGAAGTTTCCCTGATTCTCCAGCTAAGAGGCACCTTTCACATATCTAAACTCCAGACTCATGTCCAGTTTATACCACTTTACAATGCATTTGTTGACTATCTGAATTTCCATAATTGATTTGAAGACACAATTTTTGCATCCTGCGATGTTCAGGATTATGTTTCAAATATCGTTGGCACTGAAGAAATAAATGTTGAGTAAATGAATCGGAGAATGAACAAATGCATAGATTATATTGGAAATACTCCTTAAGTACGAATCTCTTCAATAAGAACAGTGAACCATAAGGCAAAGGTTTACTGCCTAAAGTTAATTTCTTGATATATTTTAATTCTCCTGTTTGCATATGACCTTAAGATGTTACTCCAGTAAAAGCCATTGGAGGGGATGACAGAGTCTCTCCAGGGATTGAATTTAACCATTTTTGACTATCAAATTAAGCCTGAAAAAATACATGTTAGGCATTCTTTCTATTAATATGAATAGGAAAAATGGGATACATGCCAAGCCATTGTTCCAACCAAAAGGTGGGTTCACATTAACCTTTGAAATGTCAAATTTTCAAGATGGAAAAAATAAAAAAAAATAAAAATCCTGAGCCTGAGATCCTGCATTCTTATGTAAGACTAAGTACTGCACTTAAACAATGATAACAATAAATAATTTTACCAATGGTCAATGCTTGTGTATCAAATGCCAGCTTCTGTGACAACTAATTATTTTATGCATGGCCATTTAAAATATGCACATGCCTTCAGATTCAAAATAATATCAAAATATGCCAAAATTGTTTTTATTTTAAATAACTGCCCCTCCCAAAAAAGTAAAATACAGATATGATGTTTTCCTTCTTTGTAAAAATTAATTGCTTATTTTCATTGGCCAATGTCGCTAAGTAGGTATAGGGGGATAGGTATCCTCTTTTTAAAGAAGTAAAAGAGTCTTACATTTTAAAAACATGTATTCATCATTTTATGTTTAAACATATCCATATGAAAGAATGTCGGAACTGTAAGATTATTTATTTTAATATTTTTATCCAGGTGTCTGTGAAATTATTTTCAGAATCTTAACATGACAGTCATTTACATATACCACAAGGGACTAACATCTTTGGAACTGTCACTGGAATAGGGTGATAAATTAAATTCAGCTGAAACATTAGCCTTGTATACCCTGAAGGAACAAGTTCCAAACTTTACCCTTAAGTGGCTCCATGACTGATACTTTTTTTTCTTTTTGAATTCCACTTTTTAAAAGGCCCTTTTTATTTCCATCACTTTTCTAGGTAGTTCTTCAATCGTTATTGAGACTTGCTTTTGCTTTTAATACAAATGTATGGCATAATTACTAAATAAAAAATAAGAATGATGGTCCTATTAAGGAGTCAATATGAGATAAAAAGCCAATTAAAACCCCAGATGGAAGTGATGCGCGAGAGAAAATAGTATAAATGGATAACGGTAATCAGTTGATTGGTTTATAGATCTAAGGTTCCCCAGGGGATGTTTTAAATCCACATAGTGGCCTGGAATGCTGAATTTTGCATTTGGGGGCTTTTATTGAACTAAAACATCCTAAGAAGGCTATGTTCCCTCTTGGCTTCACATCCAAGGAAGACCCGAAAGTAAGTGAATTCAGTCAGAGTCTGGAATAAATTGCACACAATAAATCCACTTTAGAAGATCTTGTCAAATAAGCTGGAGGCTGCCCCATTATAAAATTCTAAAGATCGGATACAAAGCCAAAGCCATAATTTTAGGGAAATGGCAGAATTTCAGTGGCTCAATATTTGAGAATTTATTTATTGTTCTCTGTAGAATTGTAGTCATTCTGTGTATTTCTGTAGACTGTAGGACGATACAGCTCCCTTGACCAGCTATGCTTGCAAGGTTTGACAATAGAGAAACATTTGTGATGTGTTCTTCCCCTTCTCTGGAAGCTAGTTAGAATTAATAACACAGTCTCTCAAGTGTTGTAAAAGAGATCACAATCCGTAGATCATTTGCCATCTGTATTCTGGGTCAGAAGTAAGGCAAAATGAAAGAATAAAGTGTAGAAGCGGCCCCGGACAAAGGACGTACAGCTTACATAGAGGAGAAAAAAAAAATTTATTTTAACAATGAAACACTGTACTTGAAGTATGAAGCAAATTGAAGCAGACATCATTAGCTTTGCTTTTTGCTAGTTATAAATATTTAAGTTTTTTGTTTGTTTTAATAAAGGTCAAGGAGTTGGGATTTCCTAAAGAAAAACCCTAAACCTTAGTATTAAACTTAACTTCAGTCTCTTGTTTTAGTCTGTTCATGCTGGTATGACAAAATACCACAGACTGGGCAGTTTGAACAACAGATACTTATGTCCTCACAGTCAGGAGACTGCAAAGTTCATGATCATGGTGCTGGCAAATTCCATTTCTGGGGATAGCTCGCTTCCTGGTTTGCAGATGACTACTTTCTTCTCTGTGAACGATCAAAAGGCAGAGAGAGAGCTCTCTGCTCTTTCTTTCTTTTAAGATTGTATTTATTTATTTGAGAGAGAAAGTGCACATGGGGGAGAACACAAGCTGTGTGGAGGGGCAGATGGAGAGGGAGAAGCAGATTCCCCTGGAGCAGGGAGCCCTGATGCCGGACTCAGATCCCAGGCCCCTTGGATCATAACCCTGGGATCCGAGTCCAAGGCAGATGCTTAACCAACTGAGCCACCCAGGCACCCCTCCTATCTCTTTTTCTGTAAGGCTGTCAGTCCTGTTGGATCAGGGCCTGACCTGTATGATCTAATTTAAACTTCCTTACTTCCTCAGAAGTCCTGTCTCCAAATACAGCCCCTGTGGGGTTGTGGTTCAGCATAGGACTCTGGAGGGGACACAAACCATCCGTTCTTAATGGCCTCAAAATAGATTATTTTGTTCCCTGTACCTTCCCAATCCTCATTGTTTATGTATTATCCTTTATACTGCATATTCCTTCAAAAACCAATGTATTTTGTTTATATTTGTGCTTTTGTATTTTGGTGTTCAGCGCCTTCATATGAATTTAAACTTCCCTAAATCAGATTTATATTCTTTTATGAATTTGCATGGCTTTTTCTTATCTGCTTCATTTTCTCTTGTACGTTGTTTTCTATCTTCTATATAAATGGGATATATCTATACAGTACCTCAATTTCTTTTGCATAGCTCTAGATTCTCTAAAGGATACACTGGTTTGTAGTCATTTGAAACTTGAAATTCTAATTTCATGGAAATAGATCTTCAAATATGTTTCCAGAAGATGTATCTTGTAGGTTAAATATTTATTGTCACTGAATGTAAATCATGACATTCTGTTTAAAGAAATAGAGGAGTGAGAAGAAATTAATAGAATACGTTAGCAAGACTTGGATATCAATACCAGGCTTGACACTTTATGGATGTGTGGTCATTGTGCAGGTCACTGAGCCCGCCCGCTGAGTTTCTGTGTCCATGTCACGGAAATATGGATGTTTTATAACAGTTGTCCTACCCCTCCATAGGGATGTTCCAAGGATAAAAGGAAACAATCGATATGAAAAATACCAAACAAAAGTTGGTTTATATTCAGGGAAGCAGTTAAGCATAGGAAGAGTTTTCATATATTTTTCGTTTTGTTCAAAAGAAATATAAACAAGAAAAGTGTAGAATATGAACTTGTATGCCTTCACAATTTAAGTATATCAGGATTCTCTCCCACTTCTATTAGGTCTTAAAAACTTCCATGTATATATGGATATATATGAGATACACACACACACATACACATACACACACACACACACACACACACACATAAGTATTTTTTAAAGATTTTATTTTTTTGACAGAGAGACATAGCAAGAGAGGGAACACAAGCAGGGTGAGTAAGAGAGATTAACAGGCTTCCCATTGAGCAGGGAACCCAACGTGGGGCTTGATCCCAGGACCCTAGGATCATGACCTCAGCCAAAGGCAGATGCTTAACGACTGAGCCACCCGGTGCCCCTCCTCTTATTTTTAATTTATATTTCATTTAACATTTAAATTCAACAACTATGTGCAAAATGTTTAGAACTAAAAATTGGATCAATTATTTTTAGTAAAGAGTTCAGTTTTACTTGAACAAATTTAAGGAACATAAGTGACATACTTTTTCATATTACAGTGTCCTTTCTACAATGGCATACACCAGGAATCTACACATTCATTTAAGACCCTCCCTACCCCATTAAAAAACTCTAAAATTTTCAAGAAGAAACCATGCAAATGGCTGCATATTCAACACAATCTAATTGTACAGTGAAAGATTTTTCTGAGAAGTTTGCTCACTGACCTACAGATGGCAGAACAATGTAGCAAATGGAAAATAGGAGTGTTCTCATTGTACTTGCAAAATCAAAGCAAAGGATTGCATCTAAACTACCTTTGTGAGAATTGTATGAGGTCAGAGAAGAGAGTCAGGAAAGGGAAAAAACCACGACCAGTTAGTTTTCTTCTTTTTTGTGGATTTTGGTAGGCAAAACCCAGGGATCTTCTTTGTGTTGAAATGTATTGAGAATAACACTTAGACTGGGAGTTTGGTATTCAGTAAGTGCTCTGAGCTGACTTTTCCTAAAATGTGTAAGGGAATTTGCTTGTCTAAGTGGTCCAAAGGGATTTCACACATGGAACTTATTTGGGTTTTCCCATATTGTAGTCTTTCTCCATGGGGAATTTAGATTTCTATGTGACTAAGGATTTGCAGGTTTTCTACAGCTTGCTGTATTTTCAAGCAGGGAGAAGAAAAAGACAGTATCTTCCTAAATGGAGTTTTGTGGATCTCTTATGTCTTTACGTTAACTAGTGCAATTGGCTTAAGACACATTAATTTTGGTGATGTGTGCGTAAGGAAAGATTTTCTAATTTGCTTCCCACTATTCAGATGGCCTTATAGATTGTGTAAACTCAATTCCATGTATGTTATGGTATGAATTCACAAGGTATTTGGAGGTATTAGTTCCAAAAAAAGTATGCTCTTGCAAAGTTTTGTGTAAAATTAAACATGGATTAGTTAAATCAGATAAAAAGGCACAGAGCGTCTGGTATTACTTAAGGCATTATTGCTCTGAGTTCTCTGGGAAAAAAAAAAAACTTTTATGGTATAAAATATTTACCAATATTTTTATCTGTTTGGGGTCTAAGTGACTAAAGTATGACTCGCCCCTATTTAGTAATTTCTTTCTGGGTGAGACAGAAGCAAAAACAGTGGACGGGAATTTCCACGGCGAAAATCAGAACAGGTAGTTGAAACCACAGACTGCAATCCGAGTCGGATGTGGGGGAGGAGTGAGGACAGCCGACTGGAGAGGGTGCCTGGGGGAGAAAGGAAAGTGGATGTTTGCAGCAACAGAACACGTTCCTGTGGTTAGCGAGGGTAAGCCGGGTTCTCAGGCATAACAGCCTCACACCTGGCAAAATTTTAGGAGGTTGGTTTGTGGGAGCTCTGAGCTCTCCCAAAGCTCCATCACCAACCCCTGAGCCCACTGAGTTTGGGTTTCCGCCGATCGTAAACACAGTCTACTCTCTTTTGACGCGTAGATGGTAGTCATAGCATCTATCACTTGCATCGTAATGTGCAGGTATTTTTAGAAGTGATTTTCCACAAAGTCACGCTTGCGATCCTGGCAAAGAGGCTCTGGGACTTCAGTGCTGAATGAGTTTATCAGGTCCCTTTCCAAACCACACTTGATTCTCTGGTTGTGGAAAGAGGCAAAGGAGGGGCAAAGAGACAAGCACAGCAAAGAAAGCGTGTATCCTTCATTCATCATTAGCGCGTGAGGTGCCTGGCAGTGCGTCGGCACCAAGCAAACATCATCCCTGTCCACTTGCGTGAAATGCATAGCCTCATACACCAGAGCAGTACGAAGCTAATAAACCCAGGGTCCTCGATTACGAATTGTAAGAAGAGTGGTTGAGTGTCGATCAGGGAAGGCTTCTGAAGAAGGCATATTTAACCTCAGACTTAAATAGTAATGTGTACTGAATCTACATAGGAGGTGCTGTTATTACCCGCAGTCATTGTCCATGATCATCATCCGTATGTTAGAGAGGAAGACGCAAAGTTGCTGAGAGGTGGCACAAATGTCCCCACGCATGGTGCAGTAAACCAGGCCCTGAACCAGGTATCCCCGCTTCCAAGTGCTCTCTTAACCCCCACGGCTGCCTGCAGACTCCTGAGGAACACTCAGCGCTCTGACCAGTCTCCAAAGCAGAGAAATCTGGAGATCCGCTTCCTCCTTTCAGTCTCCCATAGGTCGGGTTGACCCCCACGCTGTACGAAGTACCAGCGTCGGCATCCCCACGGGTGATACTATTGGTTATAAGATCAGGGACGGTGAGGGCGTACATTGTCTGAAAATACGCTCCCCAGAAGGAAAGACCTGCTGCAGGTGGCCCCTGAGCCAGAAGTCACCTGAAAGCTGGAAATTCTCTTATCCCACTTATTCTGGGCCAGCCTTTATCTCCTTGTGATAGAGACCACTGACAGTGAGTGAAGATGGGGTAAAAAAAAAAAAAAAAAAAAAAAAAAATTACTATAGATGACACTTCCTGCATCTAAGATTTTTTAATTGTGTTCAGCTATTTAGTATAATTATACGTAATCACATAATTTCTGTAAATTGGTGAAGTGACATAATTTAAGTGTTTAACAAGAAATGTAGATTAAATAATTATAACGTATAGCTGCAATTTATGGATAATGATGGGCAAATTTTAAACTTTGCAAAATAGTGTAATTTGAACCTTCATGAAAATATCTCACCATTTCTGTTTCCTATTTCTGACCAAGTGCAACAGCTTTGAAAGCTACATAATGTAAACTTAAGGGCTTTGTTCTTTCTAGGACATCCTAAGTATAGAGAATTCTTAAGAGACTAATGTGGTTTTAGCCTCTTCCTGGAAATCTAATATGAAATAAAGTGCCTCGGAAGGAATTCAGAACTCCAGCTGTTTCTTGAGTAAAATGACCATTCCAATGTCAGAAAACTCTGCGGAAATAAATGGTGACTTTGACCCTGGAGCTCTCATTCGTGTGAATTGTTAAGTCATACAACACACATTTATCGGGGGCTGTTATGAGTCATGTGTTGTGCCAGCTGAGTGCAGGACATCCTATAGAGAACGGAGTCTAAGGGAGCCAAGAAAAGAAAGAGGATGAGCAAATAGGACACGCCCCACATTATCTTATCAAGAGAGCAGCGAAGATTAGGGTCTTTCAACAGGAAGCTGATGTTGGTGACTTTTATGAGGCTTTGCAGTAATGTGGTGAATGTCAAAGCAAGGAGTCGCTTGCGAGGCAAGTTAGAGGTGAGATGGAGAGACCCATCATTTTCAGAAGTTTCATAGGGAAGTAGAAGAGTGACCTCAGATAATAATTGAAAAGAGGTACGGAGCTTAAGGGAGACTGCTGCCCTCCCACACCCCCAGTGGGACTGGTTTATTCGAATCCAGTTGGGAGGTACTGGGATGGCAAGATTTTATCAAAAGCATTCATGCCAGATTTTTATCTCATCCATTATTTTCCTTTATACATCAATCCAATCCCGTGAAGAGATTTGCTACTATGATTCCCATTGTACAGGTGAAGAAACTGAGGTTGAAGAAGTTAAATATCTTCCCCTAGATTGCTAGCTAGTAAGCAAGACTATAAGACTTACTTACTGCACCAGGTCTGTCTGACTCAGAGTCCACATAAGCAGCTTTTCTATAGGTAGAATTAAACATAAAAGAATGAGAGCTTATTATCAAAAGCTCCAGGTCCCCAGAAGTCTCGAGTAGATGAAATCCAATGGAGAAGTAGAGAGAGAAGACTCAGTCACCCAAAGCAAAGCAGTGCCATTTTAATAGAAGGGAAAGTTCAAAGTAGAAGTTTAGATACAAGTTCATAGATTCAGCGGAGGAAGTTGGTGGTACTTTTATGGGACGGTTTCTATTTCTTCCTAAGTCAAAGTCCCTCTGATGATAGAGCAGAGAGATGAAGGAGCCAAGATTTCAGACTGAGTGGAAAATGGTGCACAGACTCAACCATTGGGAAGAAAAGAGCGAGCTACTACAGAATTGCGTTTGCCTGTTCTCCTTCAAGACCAAGTACAGGTTATTAGCAATGAGTATAGTACAGATGTGCAGGTCGAGAGTTGGATGGATACACAATTGCAGCTTCGCCAAGCCAGTGACAAAGGAGATTCATGGCACACAGAGAGCAAGAATACTGGTACAGCGCGGCCGTGGTCACAGGTGAACCTAAGACTTTAATCCTGAGAGGAAAGGAAGTGAAGCAAGGAGAGAGCCAATAAATACGATGGAAGTAGAAGATTCTAAGGACTGGGATTTCTTATTCAGTCCATATTTAGATCTGTTTGGGAAGTGAGAGAGAGAGAACTGAAACATTGGAGACTATAGTTACAGTGAAGACTGACTGAACTTACTATTTCAGAACTCAGCCAGGATGGAAATTGCCCCCACCTATTAGGAGAGAAGAGAGCCCCTACAGGGTACTATTTCTAAGAATATTTACTCTCATGGCATCAGTCTCACAGTGTATCCTCAGCCAATTCTTTAGAAGAGGAGTACACATGCAGGAGATATCATGCTGATTAAATATGCTAAAACTAAAGTTAAGTTTTCTGACATACGCTTAACATGAGTAGCTGTAAAAAAAAAATGTTTTGTTTTGGGGGGGCGCCTGGGTGACTCAGTTGGTGAAGTGTCTGTGCTCGGCTCAGGTCATGATCCCAGGGTCTTTGGATCCAGTCCCGAGTGGGGCTCCTTGCTCAATGGGGAGCCCGCTTCTCCCTCTGCCTGCCGCTCCCCCTGCTTGTGCATGTGCGCGCGCGCTCTCTCTCTCTCTCCCCTTTTCTCATTCTCTGACAAATAAATAAATAAAATCTTTTAAAAAATGTGTTATGTGAGTTTTCAATGTCAATAAGTTCTTGATAATGAAAGTATTTTAGGTAAAATGACAAAGAAGTATGGTTAAGAGCCAAAATTATACAAAAATTGAATTGATTAATCCCTGCAAATTGTGACCATGTAATTTAAGTTATGACAGAGGACACAGACTTATGTTTTTGAGAATTTAATCGTTCACCATATTTAAAGGGAACATAAACTCTATTTTTTAACTTTTATTATATTCTAATCTTTCAGAATTCGAACCGTGGTCCATATGGTGAAAATTGCTTCTTGGCAGATGATCACTCAAATGATGATTTTTATTTTTATTGTGAACTTGATATTGGGGCTTTCAACTTATAAGTCAGAAGGAAGAAGGGAATATGCAGGGAAATACGTGCGCTTATACATGCGTAGATGTACGGGCATGGGCATGGGAAGGAACGCGTGTGTATGCCTTCTGTAGGTGTGTGCATGTGTCTACTTGTAGGCATGAATTAATTATACACATTTTACTTAGATGATCTTCCAGGTAAAATTTGTAGACTGACCATAGCCATATAATTCTCATTTGAGCCTGAATCATGATGTGTAATCTGAAGACTGTCCACATAGAAGTCGCTTCAAGAAGGTTATAAAGTCACTGGTGTCAGCAAAGAGGAAATGTACAATTATTTTAACTTCAAATGACAACATTACCACAGTTCCTCACATTTCCTTCTTTCTTCACATGTCATGGTCACATTGAATACAAGGCAAGAAAGGAAGAAAGGGTCGAACCGAAGAGAGAGTGTTTTTGAAAAGGAAAGAAATTGCAGCCCCTTCTGTGTTTCAGAGACAGACAAGGACAGTCATCACAGTTATGATTAGGGCAAGAGAAGCGGCCTGAGAGGTCTTATTCATGGCGCTGTGTTCCACATAACCATATTGTTTCCTCTGAGCGGCTGAGAAAAAGAAAGGCTCTCCCCTTTTCTGATAGCTCATTTGGAACATATAAAAGCCTTCCTCATCAGGTTGAGAAAATTGCATCACTGATAAGTCAACCTTCTGTACCCTTTGGATCCTAGTCTCTAGATAGAAAATGTGGCATTTTTAGACATTAAGACTATTTTGGATTCCTTTGAATTCCTCTAAGAGCAATTGGCTCTGATGCAATGGGTTTTTTCCCTTATCTTCTGGGCTATGAAGAGCTCTTTCATCATCATGGCATTTGAGTTAGCTGAGTCCCTGGAATAGGTCAGAAAAAGCTCCTATGGAGATTTTCATATTATAGCATTGTTAGCTAAATTAATCCTTTTGCCTAGATTTTCTTCACTGAAGAGAAATTTTGTAAAGTTAATTGGAGTGTCAGGAAGAGAACTAACAAAAGGCAGAACTTCAGTGGGGTCAAACAGGCATATTACCTCAAAACCAAAAAGATGAATTGGAGGGGAGGATACTTGGCTTTTAACACAATTAAAGCCTGAAAGGAAACTTAATTTCATCTAGTCCATTCTTTTTTTTCCTCATGGTAAGAGAGTTCATGAACATTTCTAGAGGGATACATTTTTATCGATTACTCAGGATCTACAGTGAGCGAAATTATATAGCTTTTCATGAAGTCTCATGGTTTCAAGTATTTTGCTCGGTGACTTCTCTTCTCCAGCTTAAATATCATATTTAAAATTTTATCAAATTTTTCTCTGGCCTCTCCCACACAAAAAGACAAATTGTCGTTTTTATTGTGAATTATTAACCATCCTATTTATGATAACCTTAAGCACACTCTTGACACTGAAAGCATACTTTATTCTACTGTTTTTAAAAACTGATAACCCTTTCTCCATAAAAGGTCTTATTTATCCATTAAAGCTACCTTCTTATACATTTCATATATTGATTGTCTGTGTCTTAAGTACACATAACTTCTCATTTCTTTTTTTAAAGGGTTTTACTTATTTATTTGACAGAGAGAGATCACAAGTAGGCAGAGAGGCAGGCAGAGAGAGAGTGGAAGCAGACTCCCCGCTGAACAGAGAGCCCGATGCCAGGAACCTGAGATCATGACCTGAGCTGAAGGCAGAGGCTTAACCCTCTGAGCTACCCAGGCACCCCATAACTCCTCATTTCTTACTAAATCGTTAAATACTAAACTGTTGGTGCAATTATTGCATGTCTGTCTCATCATCATACATTGAATTAAATCTCTTGAAGTAAATTTACATTTTAAAATTCATACGTGTGTATGTGTATAGTATACAGACATATACACGTGATGTTGTGTGTGGGGGGGGTGTATGATACAGATTTATATCATTGGCACCCTCAACACTCTACCGAACTTGATCAGAAAGGATAATCTGTTAACTGGGGGGAAAAATGTAATCTGTGCACTGGTTTTGCCACTAGATGGCACTGACCTGCCTTTGGAAGCTGCTAAGGACCTCTGCCTAATTGAGAACAATTATTTTTTTAATCAAGAGCTATAACACCCTTCTTAATCGATAAGCTTTTAAGTTTGCAATGAGTTTTAGTATTTGCAAATATCTCATATTTCTTAGAGCAAACATAAACAGTTAAGAGATAAAACAACAAGTGAGTACTGCTCTTTTCTATGCTATTATTTTTAATCCCTCCAACTTTTTGGTATATGCAGAAAAAGCAGAGTTCAACATAGAATTTAAACATTTTCAGCCTTGACAGTCTTCATTAGTATCTTCTAAAAAGTTACCCATTCCTTTCTCCTGGTTTAAAGTAACTACTCATCCAAAGTTAAATTTTTAAGTTATTTAATAGACCGTAATTATTCAAGTGTGACTATCAACTTCTGTTTCGAAAAGATATTTGCTTGTTTTTTCTCCTTTGACTACCTCTAACAAATCTCATATGATTGTTTGCTTCCATTCTGTTTGCCTGAATTCTTGGTTCAATTGAGATTATTTTTTAGGAAGATAATTTTTATCTAACACGAGGATGCATAACAAGAAAATGCTGTTATTTTATCCCTTTCGAATTAAGATTCACTGTAAAGTATATCGAAAAAATATTAGAAATATTTGTCTCCATTCAACCTTAATTTGCCCTCATGTGGAGTAATGAAGGGTGGCAAATACGATATAGCAAATTAGCTTAGGGTATGACATGTCCATTAGATATCACAATGTTTCAGACTAAAGAGAGAATCTACATCAAGGTTCTAAACCCTGGAAGGGTGCATCAAAATTGCCTGTGGAGCTTCTTAAAAGGATAGAAACACAATCTCCTCCACAGAACTATTTATTGAATCAGAAACTGTTGGTTGGGACCAAGGCCATCTGTAGTGCTGAAAGGCTTTAAAGACTGTTCTGGGATGAAACTAGAGATAAGAAATATTGGTCTTCCGAGGGGAGGGATATAGGGAGAGGGGGGCAGGGTTACGGACATTGGGGAGGGTATGTGATATGGTGAGTGCTGTGAAGTGTGTAAACCTGGCGATTCATAGACCTGTACCCCTGAGGCTAATAATACATTATAAGTTTATTAAAAAAATTAAAAAATTTTTTTAAAAAGAAGAACTACTGGTCTTCAAAGAGGAGGTTTGATTCAAGAGCATTAGCTTATTTAAATATTCTGCACCATGGTTACACTCTGGGATCTGGAGCCAGCTTGCTCCCAGCATTTCTGCTCAATATCTCTGTTCCCTAAAAAAAGTTACTTATGGTGCTATGCTTCAGGTCTCTTGACGATCATAATGATGACGATAAGAGTCTCCATGTTTTTTGAGGTCATTCTGAGGAATAATAGACCTAAACCACATAAAATGATGACAACTTAGTCCTCAATAGGGGAAAGCTATTATTATTATTATGATCATCATCACTATCATCATCATCATAATTAGCACTGTTGCAGACATATAGCTGCTCTATCTGTTGATAAGCTATAAGTTTGTATAAATTTACTTTTGCTACATTTTATTTTATTTTATTTATTTCTGCTCTATTTTTACTTGGACTTTAGGTGAGAATCACATGGATTTAAGGTTTAAAAAAACAAAGTTAGGGAAGATGAGGTAACAATTTTAAAAACACACAAAATCTTTATAAATTATTTCACATGCTTCTGGAGCCGATAGAAAATTCGCCACAGGAAATTTGTTTATGGATTGTCAAGAGTCGATTTCATGTCTTTTTCTTTTTCTCCCCCGCATTGGCCTTTAAGATTTGCTCAGAACTCCCATTTATAAAAGCTTTAAAAAAGTAAATGTATTTCATGTGTAAAGGATTTATATTCTCATATGATCATCAAGACATTAGGCCAATATCATGTAATTAAGACAAAACTAAATTCTTCCTAAAAAAAAGAATTTAGGAATTAAAACTTACTGAAACCTGAAGGTGGGAATATTTGGATTCCATCCCAAAGATTTCCAGAACACATATATTACAATATCTCATACTATTGCCTTGGGTTTCACTACCATAAATAGATGCCAAAGAGTATTCTACAATTTACCTGAAATTATCTTTCTTTATTCGGGCTGGTGATTAAAGTTACCTTCTTCCTTCAGGCTCTGCTCAAGTATCACCAACTCCAGAAGTCCTCAGTGGGCCCCCAATCCATTTACTCTGAAGGCCATCACTCCCACCATTTGTAGGTCTCTTAGGGTATCCTACTTTATACTGCTATTTAAGATCATTATATAAAGCTGTCACATCCAGTTGGATTGTACATTTATTAAGAACAAAAGCCAGTATGATATGCTTTTTGATAAAAAATTACCATGTTGATAGGAATTTTTTAGGCTAAGTGGTGATGGGTATTAAGGAGGGCACTTGATGGGACGAGCACTGGGTGTTGTATATAAGTGATGAATCACTTAATTCTCCTCCTGAAACCAATATTTTACCATATGTTAACTTACTACAATGTAAATAAAAATTCACACACACACACGGAAGAATATTTTAGGATCTTCTTATAACCCTAGATATGTTTATATTAATAAAACTGACAAATTCTAGATTATTAAAATAACAGAGGCAAGGATAATCATTTTCTTCATTTACTTGATAAGTTGGTCAAAAAGCGAGCAAATCTGGCATTTAGAATAAAACAAAATTTGAACCATCGGGATCATGAATATTTGATTGAAACCCTTGAAATAAGGTCAACATTAACCACCAATCTAGTAATAACAAAGACTATTTTGGAAAAAATTTACGTGCAGACTGAAAATGAACCAACTTCAGTTTATGTATGTATATGTGTTTATAGGTATATAATTTTAATGGTTGACTGTATATTTTCTGTGAATGTGGACTGTCCATGGGATATGATGTCATATATCAAATATGGTTCCCTCTTTGTTTGGGAGTTTAACCAATTATTGAATTTTTTTTTAAAGATTTTATTTATTTATTTGACAGAGAGAGATCACAAGTAGGCAGAGAGGCAGGCAGAGAGAGAGAGGAGGAAGCAGGCTCCCCACTGAGCAGAAAGCCCGATGTGGGACTCAATCCCAGGACCCTGAGATCATGACCTGAGCTGAAGGCAGCAGCCTAACCCACTGAGCCACCCAGGCGCCCTCAATTATTGAATTTTTTTAAAGATGTATTTAATTATTCGAGAGAGAGTGATAGCAAGCTGTGGGGAAGGTGTAGAGGGAGAGGGAGAGAGAGAATCTTATGCAGATCCCCCAGCTGAGCAAGAAGCCCGACATGGGGCTTGATCTCTAAGATCATAACCGGAGCTGAAATCAGGAGCAGTACACTTGACCAACGGAGCCCGCCAGGCTCCCCTAACCAATTATTGAGATAAGTAGCTTTTTTTTAACTGTGTACAACCAGATATATTTCTTGATGTTTATTTCTCAGAACGTTGCCATTTTTTAAATGCAGAAAGAAAGTAGAGAGGCTTATTTTGACTTTATAAATTATAGGAGCAAAGTATGCTTTTGATATTTATCAAGGAGTTAATTGAGTGATTCATTTGCTGTTTCATCATTATATTGTTATAGCACGTTGATGTGTGATTTAGTTTCCATTAAGTGTTACTAGAAGATTAATCTAGTTTAAGATGCTGACTAGGCAAGCAAAATGTTTGCTCACTGCAGGCATTTTTATAATTAACTTAGCAGCACAGATAAATAAAGAGGTAAAATCTTATAGTAACACAGAGGACATGATATGACTGGTGTCTGAGGAAATACATTTTAAATAGCAATTCATTGATATATAAAAATGGATATTTGTAGGGGGAAGAAAGGGCTCTCGCTTGATGTTTAATGATGACATGTCAAAACTTGCAGTATTTTTCAATTTACATGGCTGAAAAATGTTGAAGGCGATAAAATACATGTTAAATAGTGCAATATATTACTGATTTATAATGGCAAAATGTATGAGTGGGTATAAAATTATATAATCATTTGTGTCTTTCCAGATGCAGGAAGACCACTATTCCATCCTAACAATTATAGATCAGGTTTGAGAGAAGAAGATATTTCATTTAAATTCCTATATTTCTGAATTTTGCCTCATTTTTTGAAGTGAAAACTAGGTCTCTTAATAAGCATTTACTGTTAAATGTATAGTGAGACCTCTATCATGGGAAACTCTGAGTAAAGCACACCCAGACACACCTCGGATTCCAATTTACATGTTGAAATCTTGAGACAGATTTACAGAAACGAAAAATATTATCTGGAGAATCGGCACATTAAGGGGAGATTCCCCAGTCACAAAACACTCCTGGCATCAAATTCTCCTAGGATGACCAATTATAACCCCATTGTGGAGTCAGTCTTCCGAACCCAGATGCACAGTGGAGAGAGATTGTGGTCGAATAGAATCTTTTCTCAGACCTTTGCTTATTCCTTTGGACCCCTGATGACTAATTCCTACTCCTGAATTATACTTCATTTTCCTGTACCAATAATGACAGTTGGCACTTACACAGTTCTTGGTTTGTGCCAAACACTATTCTTGGTGTTTTGCAGCTACTAGAACATTTAACTTTATGATGTCCACGTGGATGGCAGTATTTTCACAATTACATTTTACAGATAGATAAACTGAGGCAAAGAGAATCACCAATATGATGAAGATCACACAGCTGTGTAAGTGGTAAAGCCAGAATTCAAACAAAGGAGGTCTGTTCTAGAGACTGCTCAAAACCAATATCGAAACCACCAAAACACACCCGCAAGCAGATCCTAATCTTACTTATAATTTTTTTGTGAATGCAAAGAAGAAACCAAAAAAGTATGTGTGCAAAACGCTACCTCTTCCTTTTAATCTCATGTTTTATTCCTTGTTTGCATTGATCTAGAAATGAAATTTGAGCCCATTTATTCAGCTTCAGAAACTCAGGAACCAGAACTCATATTTTATATATACAGAAATGCCTTCTGGCTCCACAGCTAGAGGAGGTTAGTGCTAGATGTTAGCAATTATGCTTAAATGAGACTCGTTTCAAACAAAGTCAAAATTAAGGAATCTGATTTGGCAAAGTGTTGCGTTTTTAGAAGTCTTGTGTTCTCTCCAAACCACCTTGTCCTCAGGGAATTCATTACCTGACAAGCAGGCTTGTGGCAGGTCAAGTTCAAATTGGAATTTTGACTGTGTAAACGCAGCCTCTCGGTAGCTGCAGTTTTCAGTTAGGTAAATACTTTAGATAAACAGCTTCATTATTTTTTCTGTATAACTGAGGATAATTATATAAATTATAACTAAATTCTGTATAAATTATAATCTCCTTGTAATTACCTCAATTAATGTTTTTAATTGACATAATGGTTCACTTTTTACCTTAATACCTGAGGCATTTCCATTGACTCTCTGTGATGAATATTACAATTGCTCCTGGGGTAAAAGTCCAACAGATTTGTTTGCCCCTTAAGTAGATACATTTGACTTACAAACTGGTGGGTTCTGAAAGGTTATTGTCCTTCCTTTATAAACCCAAAGTAACATCATTTAAGTCTGTACTTTCACTACCTGTTAGAGACAAGAAAAGAAAGATAGTAGAACACACATTTGAAGGTTATTCTATAGGTTAAAGAATTTTCTTAAGCTTTGAAGGCAAAATTCCTCATTCGTTCCATGTAGGGTGCTGATCCTAGACACATTCCTCCAGAAGCAGGTATAAAAGGGAAAATTAATGAATCTAGACGTTTAACAGATTCCCCCACCATATCAGGGCTTCTTGATTGCCCAGCTCCTGTGAATACATAAGAAAAGAAATCAGTTCCTTTTGGCCAAAACGTAAAGAACCTAGGAACAAAGAACCCTTTGTATTAATGGGGGGTGGGGGAATGGCCTGAAGCCAGAGTGCAAATGGAGGAAGGAGTCTTGAAAAATTCTATTACTCAGAGAAATTCTAGTTTTCTGGTTGGTCTGAGGCAAGTATCCTCAATGCCCTGAAACTCTCTTCTGGTCATTGATTTCCTTTACAGATGGAGAGAGAGACCTAGCACATTGACTAAGAAATGTCAGAATTAGAAAAATAAAGACAAACTCAGATATTGGTGGACACAAGGACACCAATGACAGAGTAGAAATAGTAACATGAGAGATTAAAAAGTTGGGTGATACTGAATCACGAGCTTCTGAGACATCTATAGTGGAAAATATAGTATTTTCCTTGGGTGAATTCTGTCCTGTCAACCTTCTGTTATCTTATGAGTCTTTTACATTCCTAAGAAGGACGAAACCCCAAGGAGAATACATTTATGATTGAAAAGCCCATGCTAAAATTAAGCTGAGTAGTAAAAGAGGGATGTTTGCACTTTCATAAAAGCATCTAATGCTTTTTAAATAGATGTTATGTCTTTGCAGGAAGACCTATTTCGTTAATGAATCATGTCCAACAATGGTTTAAATCTGAGATCAAAAGATTAAGTTTGTGAGCCTTTCTTCTGAGATGATAAACAACATCTTCTCCCCATTAAGTAAAAATTTAAGTACTGTAGATGTTGTATGAATGGGAAATGTGTTTTCCTGAGTTCTTAGACTGGAAGTATAGAACTGGACCTGTGTACTACTACTCTGATGGGTAGTATTTGTGGGTAGTGTTTTCAAAAATGAAATACATTTATGAAAATGGTGATTCCACTCACTCACATGCTTTCCACAGGGATCTATATGCCAGTGACTACACTGGGGTGTAGTAGTGTCCATTACCTGCTGGAGTAGATGACTCATGAGCTGTGGCAAATGCATCAAACTAGGCCAGGAAGTAGGAGGAGGAGCAGGTGACAAAGGTATAAAGAGTGGTCAGCGGGGCTGAAAGCCCGGCTCTGACCTAGAAACCTTGAATTGCTACTATGCCAGTCACCATATTGAAGTGGCAGAAGCCGGCACGCTCAGCTGTAGAATTGCAGAGCAGAGATGGGGGATACAGCCCTGATCTACTGTTGGGATGCTACTAGGCAGCTCCCATGGAATGACAGAGATGGCGAGTCATCAAGGATACTGGTGTGAGAGCTGCCCAGATTGTAGATCAGGCCTTTAGAAGGCAGAGGAGCAGCAGTACAGGGTGCAGAAAAGAACAAGGAAAAGAAGAATTTTAACTGTTCCCTATCACTCTCCTTGCCATATAAAACTGTGGGGAGAGTCAAGTCTGATTGTAGCTGTGAAAAGCTTAGACACATCCCTGGCACATGGTAAGTACTCAGTCAATTCAACCCACTAGCGGTGGTGGTTGTAGAAGGAGCCAGAGTAGTAAGTGGAGGTAGACGTGGCAACAGTGGTGTTGTGGTGCCTTTCCTAGAGCGGCAATAACTTACGTTTTCTTCCTTTGGAACCTAACTTCTGGTACATCCTCCACACTGCCACCCTAACCCTGTCCCTAAAACCTTTCTGAGCTACCTATTGACTTCCTGTTGACTGAATAAATCAGAAGTATTGAATCGAGTATAAAAGAACCCTCTGCCTTTACCCTAGCACTTCTATGTCTGCACACTGAATTGAGGGATTAAACAGGTAAAAGATCATCACAGAGAACCATATTGTGGTTCTCATGACTTCGTCATAGAGTATGTAATCACATGACTGCCCCAAGTGTGGTTTCTCACAGTAGAAATTATTTTGTGTGCCTATGTGCGTTTATGTGTGGTGTGTCTGCTTGCATGTTCTTGTCTGTGAAACTAATTCTCTCAGATTCAACTAGTTAAATTAATTTTTCTTCCCCTTTATGTCTACTTTCATCACATTATCTACTATAGTGTTTCAATCCTTAATAATTTATCTCATGGACTCAGGAACAGTACTCCATATCTAATATCAACCAGCTCAATATTTGGAGAACAGTGAAGGCTAGAGTCTGAACAAAAAGAAAATAACACATTCCATTAACTAGATTGTCTCAATGTACTTTTGCTCTGGTCTCACAATTTTTTTTTCTTATACTTTTGTTACAGATAGACACTTAGGATAATAGTTTGTCCGTAAAACAAACTGCCTACTTACGTTATTCAGTGGTACAAGTTGAAAAGTTAATACTGATTCTTAACTCTTCCTACATAGTGCTATGTATCTGTAGCTTGGCTAATTTAGAAATAGCTTCAGTTCTCTTCAATCTGCTTGATATTTATGTTCTGTGTGTTCGAATTTAAAACGTGTGTAAATGTGAAGTTAATCTGTCAAATTTATAAGCAATGAGCATCCATAAATCTTTTTAGTTGATGAATTACATGGTAAAGGCAAGAGAACAGAAAAGGGATATATAATTTGTCTAGACATTGTGCAGCTTTTTTTTCCCTCTAGGACGTTCTGGCGTGATTAGAGTATTAAAGGAAAGTAAACCTAGCAGTGTAATGGGATACTTCCACTTATAGTTAGCAGTCCTGCTATTCAAAAGGCAGAAATGCAGCAAAAGGATGATCTAGCAGGAGGATACTATCGCCCTCGCCCCGCAAGGACGACAAGAACCCTGGTTCGGATGCATCTTCTCTCTCTTTATTGCCGCAAGTCTACACACTTCTATACGCTTACATGACCAATCAGCGAGCAGGGTACAGGAGGGAGCGAATCAGGCTGTGCACCTAAACGAACAACTTCGCTAGCAACCAATGCTGTTTACTTCCTCTGTGGGCCTTCCGCTTAGTCTCACGAGGCAATCCTCACCTGGCAACTAGCCAGGCGCCATCTTTTAATGGCGGAGGCCGCCCTGGCCAGGGGCCTGCCTCCGACAGAATACCCTGTTCAAAATTACCTTTGCCGGGATTTTTGGGAAACACAGTTAACTCAGCAAGAGCCGAGGAATGCTTGAAATGGAAGGTAGTTTCTTGTTGTTGCAAAGACATATGTCTTGATTTGTAATTACCAGAAGAACGGGTTGCACATACTGTACTTTAAATCATTTTCCCAGTAATGGGAACTAGTACAGACACGTATGCAAAGGGCACACCATACTTTCCTTTTAATTTCCCACAACTTTTTTTTTTTTTTCAATCAGATCCCTTTAATTAGAAATAATCACTGGATAGTTAGTGAGCTTTTATATAGCTTTGTCTTTCATTGGAAAAAAAAAAAAGTCAAGATGTCATAAAATTAGACCTCGTATTCAAACAGCTGAACCAAACAGGAATGAAATGAATACTTACCAAAAATCGTATATGGAAAGAGCTTGGAGAAATGTTATCCTAAAATAATTAGGAACTTATAGGAACCAAAACCTTGATTTTGTAAAAGTAAGATCTCTTTTTTGGCTTTCATTTTACCATAATTCAAAATCAAACAAACAAATTAAAAGCAAGAACAACAACAAAAAGGATTTTGCTTAATGTCAGGAGCATAGCCAGAAATCTATGGGCCACTTAATTATTGTCCATTTTATAGGTGATTTAAATTTGAATGAGATTTTGACATTTAAAGGAATATCAATTTAGGGGTTTTTTAAAATTTTTTTAATTTTTTCTTTAACAAAGGGTCTCCTTTTGTGAGACCATTTGGGGTGCCAGGACAGGCAGACCAGCTTCTCAGGGCTCAGGGACATTTGGGCAGATGTGTAAGTCCTCTGGGTCAGCCTGGGCTATTTCCAGGACAGGTGGCACCGGCTGCAAGATGGAGTAAGCTTCGGGGGCCTCGGCCTCCAGGAGTCCTGGAACAGGCTCCTCCTTGGTCAGTATGGGGAGTTCATCACTGCTGCCTGCAGTTAGGCCCCCAGGATCTCTCTCGGCCCAGCCTCAGGGGCCGAAAACCCTGTGGGATCTCTGCCAGTGGTCCCACCGATGACACAGGGTGGCTGAGTAGGGGGGTGCCCCCAGGGCTCGGCTCAGTGCTTTTCTGCAGAGAGCCTTCCAAATGGAATCTCTGGTTACTATTCTCATCATTGAGATCCAACAGAATGAGATCCAACAGAATGACCCCCTTGGGGCCTGGCACCCCTGCCCCGCCTCTCCAGGCCTCAGGTTCTCTCTGTCCTGCCACCTCACCTTCGTTGCTCCTCCTCCTGGGGGGTCCACCACTGGCATCCATTTGAACATATATGAAGGGAAGTGTTGCCCAGCCCTTCTTCCATCCTCAGACCTTCTCGATGGTGGCCATCAGCTTCTTAATGTCATCCTCGGCCAGGCTCTGGTCCATGGTGTAGGAGCTGGGGCTGAGGCCAGGCCCAGGGCTGGTCCCCCTCCAGTCCCTCAGACTCGGGCTCTGCACCAGGCCCAGGTGCCTCTGTCTCAGCCTGCTGTCCCTGCAGCAGTCGGCTGAGCCCTCCCTTTACAGTTGATCTTTTAAAGTAAACCACTCCACAAAGTTGAGTGATCATTGGTGACTCTCAAAACTACTTCAACTAGTTTAATTTTATTTCTCACAGTTGTCTCTGAGATCACTTGAGATCATGTGATTTGATGTCATTTGACATGGGTGAGGCAATATAAAACTGTAAAGCAAAATTATTTTACTTTAACCACAATTTCCGTTTGTCTGGGAGAGGCCTCAAATAGCATTTTTTAAGAGGTTTTTTGAGATGTAATTCACATACCTTACATTTCGCCTAAAAGCCACTTCAGTGGTTGTACTCATGTACAACTTCTACTTCCGTCAAGTTAGAACATTTTTATCACTTAAAAAAAAAAAAAATTCCTAGGTCCTTTAGCTATTGCACATCTGTTTTCCAATCTCAACAGCCCTACACAATCACCGATCTACTTTCTGTCTCCATAGAATTTCCTATTCTGGGTATTTCATATCAATGAAATCTTATAATATATGGATTTTTTCTTTTATGGTGTGTGTCTTTCTCTGAGCATCATGGTTTCAAAGTTCATCCATACTGTAGTGTGTACTGTACTTTATTCCTTTTAAGATTTATTTATTTTAGAGAGAGCTAGCATTGTGGTTTGTGCTGGTGGAGGAGCAGGTGGTTGGAGCAGTTGTATGGTTTAGATTTTATATTTAGGTCTTTGATTTATTTCTAGTTAATTTATATACATACTGGGAGAGAATTCTCTTGCCTGTGAATACACAAAATTCCCAGCACTATCTGTTCAAAAGACTTTTTTGCCTGTTCAGTGGTCTTGGTACCCTTGTTGAATATCATTTGGCCATAGACACACAGATTTGTTTTTTAACTCTTCTGTTCTATTTATCAGTCTATCTTCTATCTTATGTCACTACTGTCACAGGGCTTCAGAGTTCTTATCTCACAGACTCAAGACATGAATCTTCCAGAAAAAAGGGTGAAGTGAAAGTTTATTAAGTAAAGGTAAGAATAGAAAAAAAAGAGCTGTCTAGGGTAAGAGGGGTTCAGAATGGGTTACCACCAAGGGTTTTTATGGTGGGTCATTTATGGGAAATTGACCAGGTAACTTGGTAGATTTCTTATCAATATCATGGTGGATTTGTTAATATCATGTCTATATTTAGAAGGAACCTGGTGGACTTGTAACTATCATGAGTACAAACAAGGTGTTCTTATAAATATCATGTCTATTTCTTCACATCTGGGATTTCTGTGAGCCTGGTTACATAGCCCGTGCATGACCACACTCACTTCACCTCCTACCTGTCTTGCCCTACCTGTCCCTTTCTTACTCCTACACAGTCTTGATTATTATTGCATTGACATAAGTTTTAAAATTGGGCCCTATGAGCTTTCCAATTTTGTTCTTCTACAAGGTTATTTTGTGTCTTCTCAGTTCCTTATAATCCACATAAATTTTTAAGTTAGCTTGTCTGTTTCTATAAAGCAGCCAGTGGGGATTCTAATAAGGATTGCATTGAATCTGTAGATCAGTTTGGGGAGTAATGTTATCTTTAGGTATTAGATCTTTAGACCCATGAATATGAAATGTTTTTTCCACTTATTTAAATATTCTTTCCTTTCTTTTAACAGTGTTTTGTAGTTTTCAGAGTGCAAGTTTTACACTCCTTTTGTTAGTGTATTTCTAAATTTATTTTTTAATGTAAATGAAATATTTTCTTAATTTCATTTTTCCATTGCTTATTGAAATGATATAGGAACAGAATTGGGTTTTGTGTATTGTTCTTGTATGCCACACCTTACTGAACTCACTTAGTTCTAATCATTTTTTAGTGGATTGCTTAGGATTTTCTATATATGAGATCATATAAACTACAAATAGGATAAGTTTGTGTCTTTTCAATCTGGATGCCTTTGATTTCTTTTTCTCACCTGGATGTACTGGCTAGAAACTCCAATGCAGTGTTGAATAGAAGTGAAGAAACCAGACATGTTTTGGGGTTTTTTTTGTTTGTTTTCTGTAGGAAGAAAGCACTCAACCCTTCAGTTAATCATGATGTGGATTGTTTATAGATGTCCTTCATCAGTTTGAATAAACTCTTTTCTACTCCTATTGCTTTCATTTTTTTAATCATGAAAAGAGTGTTGAATTATTTCAAATGCTTTTTATATGTCTATATAGGGGATCATAGTTGGTTTTGTTGGTTTTGTCCCATTTATATGTTGTATTACTTTGTTTTTGTTTTTGTTTTTAATGGTAAACCAACCTTGCATTCCTGAGATAAATCCCATTTAGCAATGATGCTACTTCTGCTGCTGCTCTTCTCCTTCTCCTCCTTCCTCCCCCTCCACCTCCCTCCCTCTCTTCCTCCCCCTCCACCTCCCTCCCTCTCTTCCTCCCCCTCCTCCTCCCTCCCTCTCTTCCTCCCCCTCCTCCTCCCTCCCTCTCTTCCTCCCCCTCCTCCTCCCTCCCTCTCTTCCTCCCCCTCCTCCTCCCTCCCTCTCTTCCTCCCCCTCCTCCTCCCTCCCTCTCTTCCTCCCCCTCCTCCTCCCTCCCTCTCTTCCTCCCCCTCCTCCTCCCTCCCTCTCTTCCTCCCCCTCCTCCTCCCTCCCTCTCTTCCTCCCCCTCCTCCTCCCTCCCTCTCTTCCT
>NC_081558.1:187122817-187202012 GCF_022355385.1 Mustela nigripes
GTGTTGGTTGGTTGGTTGGTTGGTTGGTTGGTTGGTTGGTTGGTTTTTTAACAAGATTTTTTGAAAATGTATTAATTTTTCTTTAAATGTTTGGTGGAATTTGCCTATGAAGCTATCTGGGCTTGGACTTTTGGGGGATATTTTAAAATTCCTAATCCAATCTCTTTGCATGTTATAGGTCTGTAAAATTATCTGTTTCTTCCTGATTCAGTTGTAATAGTGTGTCTTTTTACGACTGTGTACATTTCATCTAAGCTATTTAATATACTGGCATATATCCTACAATTTTAATTTTTTTGAAAGATTGGTAGTACTGTTCTCTCTTATTCTTCTGATTTTAGTAATTGCAGTCTTCTTTCTCTCTCCTTCCCTCCCTACTCCCATCTCACCTCTCTTTTTGGTCAGTCTAAAGGTATGTCAATAGTCTTAAATTTTCCAAAGAATCAGCTTTTGGTTTCATTGATTTTCTCTACTTTTTCTCTCCTCTAGTTCAATAATTTCCACTTTATTATTTATTTCCTTCTTCATTATTTATTTCCTATGTTTATTATTTATTTCCTTCTGTTTGCTTTGGGTTTACTTTGCTCTTCTTTTTCCTCTATCTTAGATAGAAGATTAGGTTATTAATTTGAAATCTTTCTGCTTCTGTGTGTGTGTGTGCATAGTATTTATTACATATATATATATGTAATAAATACTATATATATATGCATTTGTAACTGAAAGTTCCCTCTGAGCATTACTTTAGCTGAATTCCATAATGTATAGTATAATGTGTATCATGTGTATAATTAGTATAATGTATATCATGTGTATCTTTATTTTTATTCCTCTCGATGTATTTTCTGTTTTCTATTGTGATTTCTTCTTTGGTCCACTGCTAATTTAAGAATGTGTTGTATAATTTCCACATAATTGTGCATCTCCCAGATTTCTTTTTGTTCATGTTTTCTACTTTTATTCCATTGTGATTGGAAAGCATACTTCATGTTATTATTATAATTCTTTTACATTTAATGAGGTTTGTTTTATGCCTAGCATATGGTCTATCCTAAAAAAAAAAAATGTTCCATTCACACTTGAGAAGAATATATATAATTTTGCTGTTGTTGAGTATCCCATAGATGTCTATTAGTTCCAGTTGGTTTGCAGTGCTATTCAAATCTTCTCTATCTTTTTTTTTTAAGATTTTATTTATTTTATTTGACAGACAGAGATCTCAAGTAGGCAGAGAGGCAGGCAGAGAGATAGAGAGAGGAAGAAAGCAGGCTCGCCGCTGAGCAGAGAGCCTGATGTGGGATTTGATCCCAGAACCCTGGGATCATGACTTGAGCTGAAGGCAGAGGCTTTAACCCACTGAGCCACCCAGGCACCCCAAGTCTCCTATCTTATTTTTTTCTTTTTTAAAAAAGATTTTATTTATTTAGTTGAGAGAGAGCATAAGGAGGGAGAGGGGCAGGAGAGAGACAATCAGACCACCTATTGAGTAAGGAACCCAATGTGGGGCTGGATCCCAGGACCCTGAGATTATGACCTAAGCTGAAATCAGACACTTAACCAACTGAGCCACCCAGGTGCCCGTAAGTCTCCTATTTTATTATTAATTTTCTTACTAGTTGACTGCCCATTATTGAAAGTATGGTATTAAATTTCCAGCTATTATTGAAGTTTTGGACCCTAATGAACATTTAGCTAATGCTATGTCGGTGAGGAAGTTACTGAAATTTTCTCTGGGCTTCAGTATTCTTATGAATATGTACCAGCATTTACTTCCAGTTTTTCTTCATTGGCTTCTTACCACTTTGTGACTCTATCATTTTTATTAGACCTAGGTCATAAATTCACAACTCGTGAATTCTTATGCTAAAATATCACAGATGTTTATTTTCTTCCACAAAGCTTTTTCAGTGTTACCTTCTCAAGTAGAGTCAGAATCTGAAACCTTAGGAAATCAAGACAGGGCCTTGGCTAGGTTGTTGGCCAACTATTGTGCTATATAGTATGTTGTTTGGATGTTACAAAAGCAGTAGAATGTTACTATTTAGAACTGAATTGATATTATTTTTCCAATGAAACTTTGGGGTTTTAAATTGAATTATTATTCAGTCATAACCAGGCCTTTTTTTTGCAGAAGAAACTTAGAATTTTGATTGTAAGTCTCCTTGTTGTGTCCCTTTGGAAATGGGAGGAAACATACAAACATTAGCTTTGCCATATGCACATGAAGTTTCTAAAGTAGTTGTCTCTTTTTCCCTTCCCTTTCCAAAACATGCAATAGACAACTCACTGATAACTTTTGCTGACAAACATACCATGCAGCAAATTCCTGCCAGAGATGGTTGTCATTAGAGATACAGCACTGTTTATAATTTAAAATCCAGAACAAACATGACCCCCAATGGGATGCCTTCTCCAGATCCCAAGAATTACTTTATTAGTCCTCTGCCTCCAGATTACTGCCTCCAGATTATTATGACACTTTTTCCATGGTTGTTTTTCCCATCTGCCTTCCCCACCTTAAAAAAAAAAAAAAAAAAAAAAGACTGAAAGAAAAGAAAACTTAACCTTACAGATAACAAGTGCAAATAAATGCATACATTTTCATTTTAACACATTGATAACACATTATCACTATGGCCATGATAAAAGATGTTTCTGCTCTTTGTATTATTATCTATGCATATCTCCACGTAACAAAAATAACTTATCTGCACTCTTTCCTGTCTGAGCCCTCCATTCACATCTACTACATTTGGTTTAAGCTCATGGTTTACTCAGTACCTTTGTTGAAAATTCTTATTCGTGTACCCTAACAAGTGAGCCAACTACTTTTCTTTCTTGACATGGGAATGTTATGTGCTACATTTGTTGATACATTTTAGCTAGACTCTGAAGCCATTGTCTGCTCCTGTTTGTGGTGGCTTCTGGTAGATCACCTGTGGTCAGGGTCTTTCCCTCTTGTCTTCTCCACAAGGTTTCCAAATATTTTTTTGCCAGTAATACTGCATTGCCATTTATTGTCTGTAGTTGAGTATATTGAAATTATTTGACATGTCAGATGTCACTTAGAAGTTAAATCCTTTCTTAATTTAGTGACTGAAATGTATTATTTACCTATCTTGTCATTATTTAGTACAGTTTGTTGAAAGGATAATTTAGGCTGTGCTGCCTGTAAGCTAATACTTGACCTTGACTGTCATCAGAAATATTTTAAAGCCAACAGACATGCTGACATATTGAAGAAGTTTCGGTTTTCCTTAGAATACTATTGTTAAGCAGTATAAGTGTTCAGTGTCTTTTAAGGCACACATGCACATTATTACTTAATGTATGTTTATTGAAATATTTAGAAAATAAAACTAAAAGCAAAGGAGGAATTACAACACCCATTCATCCCTTCTGTATTATCAATTCTTGAATAAAAATATTGTTAAAATTTAGGGTATGGTCCTTTCTAGACTCCTATGGGTTTATCTGTCTGTGTCTATTTACCTATAAAATTATATGTATCTACACATACTTCTGCAAAAAAAAAAAAAAGACATACTATTTTGTGGATATTTTTTCACTCATCACCTTATTATTAATTCCAAGAAAACATTAAAGTGAATATTTTGACTGTCTACAATTCAAATTTCATAATTATTATAGCCATAACTAAAGTATCTATTAGAAAACTACTTCAGCTCTAACTGTAAAGTATAGCCCAGTTTTTCTTTCTGAATAATTATAAAAGAATCATTAATACAATAAATACACATATGATTCTAGAATACATTTTACTTTGCAAAATGATAATTTTTAGATGATATGCCTCTGATCTAAGATGGTGAGCATATCTGTGTAGCTCTTTTTAGGAAATAAGGCTTTACACTGAAAATTTTTAATTTAGGAAATTTTATTTAAAAAGTCAGACCTGGTCAGAAAGATATATCCATAGTTTTGTCATCATCAGAAGCCACTTTCATTAAGCCATCATCAGCCCTATTTTGTATTATAATTGTAATTCAAAAATCAGATGACTGTATTTCTTTATGAATATAAATAGTAACCAACATATAGCCATTTACATCAAAGATAAGAAAGTAAACTTAACAAATTTATATCAGTGCATCTAGGATTTGAGGAATATGAAACTGACTTCAGTTAGGTTCTTCTCAAAAGTTATTCTTGACCTAATTCCAAATGAATCCCCACCATCTTAACTTCTCATTAATATTTGAATATTATGGCCAGTTGTAGAAGCTACCATATTTCAAACCTGGGCTGTATTAAATCAAGTATCTACAAAGCACCCCAGTGTGCAAGGCACGATGAAACACTGAAAAATATTGGTAGAGGATTAACAACAGTGAAAAAGCAACAGTAACTTTAATAAAAGTAGCAACAGCTTATAAATTGTCCAAAAGGGAAAGACCTGTTTCAGTGTAATTGCTGATGGCCCTGGAATGTATGGCAGGGCAAGGAGACAGCCAGAGATGTTATAGCCTCGCCACAGTCGGAATGCGGTCACTCGAGTTATCATCTCACGATTAGGAAGTGGCTGTGGTAGGGTGTAGATAATTCCAGTGAAAGCAAAACGGTGTGGGTCTTTATCTCTTTTCCTATTTTGTGTGCTGAAGGGACAGGTTTTGAAAGCCAGTGAGTAGCCCCCCCCCCCATTTGCAGGTCCTACACAGGTAATTGGACCCAACAGCAGAAGTGAAAGACTTGGCCCGAGTGAGGCAGTCTGGAATCCTTGCTCCCAGAAAGCAAAAGTCATCTAGATGAAACAAAGAGGGAAGAGAACTGAAATGAGAGAGGACAGGCCCTCTCTGTCAGATTCTTCATTGAGTCACATGTCGGCTGCTTAAACCTCTGTTTCAGTCAGCAAAACGCCTTTCAGGGACTTTAAATGACTAAGAACAGGAAGTAGTGGGAGTGGTCTCCTGCAGTAGAAAGATGGCGGTCAAAAATGACTTTGGGATCAAACAAATCATAAGGAACCAGTTGGCCCAAATCCCAAATATATATTGTTAAAACACTTAGCATGGCACTTTCCATACTGTTTTTTAATGAACAAATTTCAAACATAGCAAAAAATTGATAGAACAATAAATGAACATTTATGTTCCTCTTCCCATATTAAAATCTGTTAACGTTTTACCACAGTTATGTCATCTCTCTTTAATGATATATATGCATGTATGTGTACGTTATTTTTTGCTCTATCATTTGAAACTAAGTTCAGACTTCAACATTCATGTCTTTAAAAAGGCATTCATTTTTCTAAACATAATAAGATCACACCTTAGAAAAAATAATGATTCTGTTATATAATGGTTAACCTATGGACAAATTGTCCAAAAGTGCCCTGAGAAGGTCTTTTGTAGCTGCTGCCAATGCTACTTTTAATTTTAAGTTATAATCCCAACTAGATTCACATATTGCGTTTAACTATTACTCCTTTTTATTTTATGGATTCTGTCTCATTACTGTCAGTATACTGGGTGAGTAATTCGTTGCTGTGGAAAGGTGAGGGCAGTCCTTTGCATTGTGAAATGTTTTATACCAGTAGATGCAAGTAGTACTTCCCCCCACCCAATTTGTAACAATCAAATTGCCTCCTGATGTCACCATCTGTCCTCTGGGGAACAAAATCACCCCAGACTGAGAATCACTGTTTTTTAATCCAGAAGAGTAGTTCTGTCTGCACCTAATGTCATGTCATTTAGCCATGCCTAGGAACAGGTCTATATATTACACCTGTATTATATAATACACCTGTATTATATTATACCTGTATTATCTCAACATATATCACACTCATCCCTCTGGAGACTGTTTTAGAATTATGGATCTCAACAGGAGACAACTGGCATCTGAGGAATCAGAAAAATCACCTGATGGGGTGCCTGGGTGGCTCAGTCATTAAGTGTCTGCCTTTAGCTCAGGTCATGATCCCAGGGTCATAGGATCCAGCCCATCAGATTTCCTGCTCAGCAGGAAGCCTCCTTCTGTCTCTCCCACTTCTAATTGTGTTCCCTTTCTCGCTGTGTCTCTCTCTGTCAAATAAATAAAATCTTAAAAAAAAAAAAAAAACCTACCTGAGAAACTTGCCAAATACCAATTCCTACATTTTTCTCCTAGATATTTTGACTCAGTTCTGGATAGGGACCTGGAAAACTGAGGGTTTTTTTTTTTTTTTTTTAAACACTCCAAGTTTTCACTATCCCAATTCAAGTTTGGGGGGGGGGGGGGCAGCAAGTGTCTTCTGATACTTCTTTCCACTTAATGTGGGGAAACCTATATCTACCTATATCTTCATCCTATATTTTTGTGTAAAGCAACATCAAGTATTTAATGGTGACAGATGTCATCAATAGTGCAGTATTTTCAAAATGTTTGTGTTTAATATTGAAATCCCACTAGTTCTCTCATTGTCTCAAGTTTATTTCTGTGAGGATTTTTGTTCATTTTGATTCTAACATGTGGACAACACAAGTTAGCATCTTTTCTACCATGAATGCTTTCCTACAATGATTTCTATTATGATAGAAGGCTATTATTATTCTCTTTTTGGATAGAAGTTTATTTTAAATTTCTCTTGTCATCCATTGCTAGCGGGAATGCAAAATGATACATTCGCTGTGGAGGACAGCTTGGTGGTTTCTTAAAAAGCTAAACATTCTTACCATGTAATCCAGAAGTCATGCTCCTTAGTAATTACCCAAAGGAGTTGAAAACATATATCCAAACAAAACCTGTACATGGATGTTTATAACAGCTTTATTCAAAACTGCCAACATTTGGAAGCAACCAAAATGTCCTTCTGTAAGTGAGTAATAAATAAACTCTAATCCATCCAGACAATGGAATATTTTCAGCACCTAAAAGAAATGAGATAACCATCCTTTAATGAATATTACTAAGTGCAACAAGCTAATCTGAAAACGCTGCATACCATACGATTGCAACCATATAACATTCTGGAAAAGGCAAAACTTTGGGAACAGTGAAATTCTCGGTGGTTGCTAGGAGTTCAGGAGGAGGAAGAGGTAGAATAAGCAAAGCACAGAGGATTTGTGGGGCTAACCAACTCTGTATATTACTGTAGTGGTGGACTTGGGTCTGTATAACTTTTTCCAAACTATTATTATGTACAACACCAAGAGTGAAGCCCGAGTCACCTATGGATCTTGGGTGATAAGCATGTATCAAGGTAGGCTCACCCGTTGGAACAAGTGCACCACTCTGTGGGCATTAATGGGGGAGACTGTGGGTGTGTAGGGGGAGGGAGTATATGTGAATTCTATGTACCTTCTGCTCACTTTTGTTATAAACCTAAAACTCCTCTAAAAAATAAGATCTATTAGGTTGGGGTTTTTTTCCTCTTAACTGCTCAATGGTGTTTTCCTAAGTCCTAGACCAGCTGCCATGTAATCAATGGACTCTTTTTCCCCCCTCAAAACCCCCAAGTATAGTTACAATGTTCCCTGAATTCTTCCTTTATTGCAGAACTTCTCAAACTGCCATGTGGGGGGTGGGACGGAAGGAAAGAAAGAAAAGAAAAGAAAGAATCACATAAGCAATTGTTAAAATCCTCATTCCCATTCCTCCCCTGGAAAGAATGACCTTCAAGAGTTTGGGCATTGAGGCGCCTGGGTGGCTCAGTGGGTTAAGCCTCTGCCCTCGGCTCAGGTCATGATCCCAGGATCCTGGGATCCAGCCTTGGATCAGGCTCTCTGCTCAGCAGGAAGCCTGCTTCCCCACCCCCTCAGCTTCCCTCTGCCTGCCTCTCTGCCTACTTGTGATCTCTGTCATAAATAAATTTTTTTAAAAAAGAGTTTGGGTATGTAGTATAGAAATATGAAAACTAGCAAACATTCCAGATGATTCTGGAATAGGTGAGCCAAGACCCAAGATTTGAAACCTCTTGCTTTAAAGCATCTGACATAGTCATCATTTTGACCTTTTTTTCTGTAACTTCAGGCCGATTCTGTTCAAACAGGGTTTACAATAACTTCTTTGCTAGTCACCCTAATTCCTGTCTCCTTTTGCTACAATTATGTCTTTGTAAGCTGCTGAAATAATCTTCTGCAAATACCATTTTTATCATGCCACCTTCCTGCTCAAGAATCAGCTACTCCTACTATATCAAGTCCAAACTCTTGGCTTTTAATTCAAGGTCTCCTGTCAACTGGCACTTTTGTACCTCTCTAATTTTATCTTTTCCCACTACAGACTGACTCTCCCCTCTAGCTAAATCTAGCCAACTTTCCATTCTTCCATGCTGCTTATTTGTGTGCCTTTGAGTTTCCCATCAGTTGGAACGCTCTCCTGTTCATTTTCCCCAACATGGAATAAATATTTGCTCCCAACGCACCTACTTCAGGAAAGTTTCCCTGATTAAATTTTTCCACCTAATTGTTATGCTGACTGAATAAAAATTAGCAAACTGGACTATAATTTCAATGAGTAGAAATAACAGAAGAAACCTCTAGTATCCTAAAGGAGGAATGGTATGTTACCTTTCCAGTTATAAAAACAAAGTATTACTGCAATAAAAGTATCAATCAGAATTTTCATGGAAAAGTAGGTGCAAGAAAGTATTAAAAAATGGATTGCAGGGCGCCTGGGTGTATTTGGTTAAAAGCCTCTGCCTTCGGCTCAGGTCATGATCCCAGGATCCTGGGATTGAGTCCCACATTGGGCTCTCCGCTTGGCGGGAAGCCTGCTTCTCCCCCGCACCTCGCCGCCCCCCGCCTGCCTCTCTGCCTACTTGTGATCTCTGTCTGTCAAATAAATAAATAAAATCTTTTAAAAAAATAAATAAATGGATTGCAAGTTGAATATGAGTGCAGTAGTTGGAGTAAAGGCTCCAGTGAGACAAGAAGACAGAGAGAGCTGATATGAAACTAATGAATGGAGAAAAATAAGGTAGTAACTCCTAAGATATGAAATGACTGTGGAGACAAAGCACAGTAGAAATGCAGCAGGAAAACAAAGCTTCAGTTGCCTCTCCAAATTAATCTAACTCCTTCCCAGAAGCAGTTTTGGTAGTGCATGGACATTAGTTTTATTATTTTATAAGAAAAGCTCCTATATCCAACCAACTATTGGCCTCTTCAAAGCAGTCATTTCTTGAGCCCATGGAGCAAAAACACTTTTACCAAAGATTCCATTCCAATGACATGCTGATGCATACCTAATTCATTCAGTACACCCAGATTTATTTCCAGATGGTTCTATGTGTTAGGAATTCATGAGAGTTACTGGTTTTCTGTGCCCTCACCAATACTTGGGTTTACCTATCTCCAAATTTTTTAATTGAATAGGGACATTATGATATCACATTGTGATTTTACTTGCATTTATATAATTACTAAGAAATCAACGCATCCTCTAAGATACTTCAGAGCTATTTTGGCTTCTTTATCTTAGAACCTGACTAATCAAATCTGCCTAACTCTTTCATATTATATCTAATAACTTCCCTGTATTCCCTCTGTATCAGCCATGTTGAACTCCAGAAGACACCCAGAAATACTAGGATTTTGCTACTCTTCTTAGGTTTGCACATTTTTTTTTAAATTTTTCTGCCAAACTCCCATATACTTCCTGTTCACACTTCAATTATAACACTTTGCAGATTTCATGAAAAGCATTTGTATCTATATTTCCCCACAAGACCTGGCCTTTTAAAAAAAAGAAGAGAAAAAAAGAAAATCTTTGCTTTCCTAGCTTCTAAGAAGTAGGAAGTACATAGTGAAAGTGAAATACAAACATACACACCTGATTGAAATTTTCTTCTTAACATCCTAAGAAGAGAGACTTCCTCTCTCTTAAGGTGAAGAGAGGTAAGACAAAGCAACACAAGGTGCACACTTAAGGGGGTCTGTCAGATTCTTCGAACTACAACCCCCAGCCTCACCCACCTGGAACCCAGAGATCTCACATTTGCCTTTTCCTGGCAACATGAATTTTTGAGCTCCAGAAGTCCTCTCTTCCTTCATTGAGGCCAAGATCCAAGTTCACCTGAACTGGCTTGTACCTGAGGAAGTGAAAGAAAAGATCAAAAAAACAGAAAACACCAAGCTTGGATCTTACAACATAGCTGGGGAAGATTGCAACAGTATGAAACAGGCTGGAAAGAGCAGAGAAATGGAATCAGACATGCCTTTGAGGGTGAGGCGGGTACTATCTTTTGGGGTGTATCCAGATGCAAGGTAGAGAAGTCCATTAAGGTTATGGTGAAAAGTCCAGCCAGACTCGTGTAAACTGGTATCAAGAAACTCAAGTGATAGACATTGGGTAGTGGGACAGCACATGACTTCATGCAAGACCAGGAGAGCAGACAGTCTGTCCTACCTGCCAGGTAGGTGAGCCCAAGATCCTGAGAATCAAGAAACTAGAGTGTATATATTTGGAGTTGGATGGGTCATTTATTAAACTATGAGATCAAAGTCATTGGAGAGAATTTAGAGTTTGCCAAGAACAAGATATATTCTAGATCTAGAGAAACTATAGTGGTAAAGACACAAAACAGGGAACAACATATGTTCCCTAAATAACTATACAAGTTGTAAACTTTATTTATTCACTTATATTCACATTATAAAAGATATTTTTGTGCCTTCCAGAGGTTCAACATGGACATTGATCAAGGGTATAGCATTAAACAGACAAAAATTTTGGCCCTCAAAAGGCTTAACATTTTATTATTATTTTTTAAGTTTTTATTTATTTATTTGGCACAGAGAAAGAGCAGCAGAAGGAGAGGGAGCAGCAGACTCCACACTGAGTAAGGAGCCTGATGCGGGACTCGATCCCAGGACCCCAGGATCATGACCTGAGCCGAAGGCAGACACTTAACTGACTGAGCCACCCAGGTGCCCCTCAAAAAGCTTAACATTTGAGTGGGCAAATAGGAATAATACAAAAGTAAAAAAGCAACATGTAGTTAGATGTTGATGAGTGCCACGGAGAAAAATAAAGCAGAAAAGAGAAATGGGAGTCTCCCCAGGCAGGGTAGGATTAGACTGTGATTCCATATTTGTTGACTAAGGAATAAAACCAGTGGGCACACGCATGCATGCAGGGGGAGAGAGAGTGAGCTGCGTGTTCACCAGCCAGTGGGAAGACCGTGGCACACAGGTGCATTGCTGGCATTTTTGTGGAAAAGCAAGGAGGCCTGGGTGGCTGGAGAAGAAGGAGTCAAGGGAAGAAAAGGCACACGAACTAAAAGATGTAAAGAGGACTGGGGAAGTTCAAGTAGGGCCTTATGGTTGACTTCCAGCATTTTGGTTTCTACTTACCAGTGAAACACACTTGGAGCAGAAGGGTATGAAGAGCTGACTTGCATTTTAAGGTGATCCCTGTTTCTGCCGTGTTAACAGCAGAGGGAAGAGGAACAAGGCCGAAAGCAGAGAGAACTGTCCAGGAGCTGTTGTACCAAACCAGCTGTGAGAGAGTGGCTCCGATCGTGGGAGGAGGAGTAGATAGAGCTGGGAAGGATCTAGGCACCTTTTTGGAGAGATCGTCAATAATACTTGTTGTTGAATTGGTGGATTGTATGAATGGCGAGAGAGATGAGGCACGGCTTCAGAATTTAGGGCTGAATGGAAAGAAGAATCGACTCACCTATTACCTAAAAGAGAAAGGCTGCAGGGATGTAAAATCAGGGCTGTTTTTGAATACCGTGAAATTGAGATGATTATTAGGTGTGCAGATGGATATGTCATATTGTTAGTTGCACACACAGTGTGGAGTTCAGGTGAGAAAACTGAATAGAAATATGAATTTGAGGGGCATCTGCATGGCTCAGTCAGTTAAGCCTCTGACTCTTGATTCCAGCTTGGGTGGTGAGATCGAGCCCCGTGACCAGCTTCGGCACGGGGCAGGGAGTCTGCTGGAGATTCTCTCCCTCTGCCTCTGCCCCTACCTCCCTCCCCCTTACCCAACTCTGGCACCTGAATGCTCTCTTGCTCTCTAAAAAATATATACATGTGTGTGTGTGTGTGTTTAAATTTGAGAATACTTACTTGGTATTTAAATTCATGAAACCAGAGGAAATCATTAAGGCAATGGGTATAGAAATGGTAAAAGGAAGTTCAAGGTCTGCTTTTTTCTTTTTTTATATATATATTTTATTTATTTATTTGACAGAGAGAGAGAGATCACAAGTAGGCAGAGAGGCAGGCAGAGAGAGAAGGGGAAGCAGGCTCCCTGCTGAGCAGAGAGACTGATGAGGGGCTGGATCCCAGGACCCTGAGATCATGACCTGAGCCAAAGGCAGAGGCTCAACCCACAGAGCCACCCAGGTGCCCCTAAAAGTCTGTTTAGAAGTTGAGAAGGTATTGGCAAAGGAAATGAGACTGAAAAAGAGCAGACAGCAATGTAGGGAGAAAACCAGGAGAAACAAATGTCCTAGTATCTAAGTGAAGAGACAGAACAAGGGGCAGGAAAGATCTGAGGACAAAATTAAACAGTGAATTTACCAACATGGAGATTACTTGTGATCTTGGTTCACTTTTGTTTTTTACTGAACATAGTTTTTGCCCAAATGCAGGAAATATTCAATGATATTAGTGATACACGTTGTAAATCAGTTGAACAAACAATATAACACCATGTGTGGGCAAACATAAGGTATGCTTATAGAGAGTATACCGATTTTTTTTTTTTTTGTCGTGCTTGTCCCAAGGCGATAATCCTCAAAGAGTAACTGTTCCAATTACATTAAAAAATAGTAACGTGTTTAAAATTATTTAGTGCCTCCTAATATAATCAACTTAAGATATAATATTTAAGTTTTATCTCACTATTTTGTAGAACCATCTGTAATGTTTAATCTTGACTAGTATATTTTTAGTTCCTCCATAAGGTCATTAAAAATGACTCTTACTTATTGAATCCCACCAAGAGCCAAGAATTTTACATGGATTTTTATAGTTCAACAGAGGTATTATCATCATCATTTTCAAGGGGAAAACTGATCTAGATTCTTCTGGGTAATAGCGTTCCGTGCGAAGCTAGTATTAAACTAATACAATAAATGAGGAGAGGAAGTTCTTTTGGAACAAAGACAGACTTTATAATTTTTATTCACATAACATTTGCCTTAATAGTTCACTCATCAAAGGTCCTCAGCATGTTTATTGATTACATTAAACTAAAGCTAAAGCCTACTTTGAAACCATGTAGTTAACTCCAGATCTGGTAATTAGGTGACATATATTCTGGCAAGAAAAATTAGAACTAGGCAAATATTTTGTGCAAAGTGATCATATGATGTGTGATGAAGAGATATAACAGAAAGCAAATAAGCAGTTTCAGGAATGAAGTTGGCAGTTTTCTGTGAATTATTCGCGAGAGTAAAATCTATTTTGAAAACATGACTGGTTCTGTTTGACAGAGGCAAAACAATATTGAATGCAATCTTTAAAGGTAGTCATCTGTATAATTTATGCCTGAATTTCATAAGTAAATTTCCTGCTATGTTGGTTTAAAATTACGTAATCAAAATTCAAAATCAACAGATAATAAACGCCATCAAGAATTACTGGCATTTTTAATTGGATGAAATTACAAATTCAGTGAATTTTATTTTTTATAAACTTTTTTAAAAACTCCAATATCATTAATGGGCAGTGTTATATTAGTTTACAAAACAGTGATTCAGTAATTTCATGCGTTACTCGGGGCTCATCACAGTAAGTGTACTCTTAAATCCCTTTGCCTATTTCACCTTCCCCCCCATAACCACCAGTTTGTCTGTTTTTTCTCTTTTTTCTTTGTTCTGTATCTTAAATTCTACATATGTATTAAATCACATGGTACTTGCCTTTCTCTGACTGACTTATTTCACTTACCGTTATATCCTCTTGATCCGTCCATGCTCTTGCAAATGGCAAGATTTCATTCTTTTTTATGGCTGAGTCGTATTCCTTTGTGTATATACATCACATCATCTTTATCCATTCATCTATCGATTGACCCCTGGGTTGCTTCCATATTTTGGCTATCGTAAATAATGTTAGAGTAAACATAGGGGTGCCCATATCCTCTCCAATTAGGTTTCCTATTTTGGGGGGTAAATAGTGAAATTACTAGATCATATGGTAATTCTATTTTTATTTTTTTGAGGAACTTCCATACTGTTTTCTACAGTGGCTGCACCAGTTTGCATTCCTACTAACAGTATGCATGAGGGTTCCTTTTTCTCCATATCCTTGCCAGGACTTGCTGGGGTTTTTTGTGTTTTTGATTTTAGTCATTCTGACAGGTATGAGATGATATTTTATTTTTTTTTATTTTATTTCCATTTCCTTGATGATTAGTGATATTGAGCATCTTTTCATGTGTCTATTGGCCATACAAATGTCTTCTTTGGAGAAATGTCTGTTTATGTCTTCTGCCCATGATTTAACTGGATTATTTGGTTTTCTGGTGAATTCTACAAGTTCTTTATATATTTTGGATATTAACCTCTGATCAGATATATCATTTGTAAATATCAGTCATTCAGTCAGTTCTCTTTTTGTTTTGTTAATTGTTAGAAATTCAATGAATTTTAGATTGTAAAACACTGAAAACAAATCCAAATTAATCATAGTTGATTTTGACCATTTTACATGTAGAGCTCAATGAATTTTTATTATAATTTTTCTAATATCATAGTCTACTTTTTCTTTATATTTTATAAGCTATTTATTCAAACTATTGACTAATAAAAGATCATCTTTACTAGGGTAGGAAAAAACTTGTAATGTTTTTTGATTGTATTAAAATCTTTTTAATATAATAATTTATTGAAATAAGTGTAAAGTTTACATTCTTTTTCCTTTATAACATCCCTGTATTGTTTTATGATTTGAAAGTTGCAGCAAATATTTCAATATATCATGTGGCTATAACATCATATTATTTGGCTTATATTTAATTTGGTTTAAAAAATTCTATATACATTTTGATTCAGTATCATATAAGAAGGCAATATCTAGATCATCTCTATTTGAGTATGATTCCAGCATTTCCTTATATGAGTTTCTTGAGTAAACATTTTTTTCTGTGGTATGACATAAATATAGAGCATGCTTATAAAAGTACCATACTTGGTGAATTGTACTGGAGATCTTAAATATCTTTTGAATTCTGATACTTCTAAAATGGTTTCTTCAACTTTTTTTAATATTTAATTTATAAAAGCAGGCCCATAAACTTTAATAAAATAGAGGAGAAAACAGTTTTGCTTTTTTTTTCTTTATGTAGCAAAAATAAGTGAATGAAAGATCTATTTCAAAGTTGAAAGTATTATTTGGATGGCAAAAACCTTTTAACCTACTAGTGTTTTCCAGTATATATTCGGGTATGTGTAAACATTTTCAGGTCCTCTCTGCTAAGGGTGCTCATTCATATATGTATTTTTTTTTCATTATTAAACATAGATTTATTGAGCAGCAACTAATGGCCAGGTCACGGGGACATAACAGTCATCCAGGTAGAAGTCCTACTATCATGGAGCTAATATTTTAGTTGTAGAGAGCAGTTACACTAAAGAAGAAAAAAAAAAAACAGGTAATATATTAGATGATAGCAGGTCTTATGAAACACCATAAAAGATATAAATGGGGAAAGGAAGTGGTGGGGAGGTTGAAATATTAAATAAGAAGGTCACATTTGGCCTCTCTGTGTAAAAAAGAAGGCAAAAGGAGAGTTATGTGCCAGTCTGGAAACACTTCAATACATTTTATCATTTACCAGGCACTATATAATGCTTTGCATCTATGAACACATTTAATTCTCACAGTCAGCTACGAGCTAGGTAATAACTCCAATTTACAGATGGGGAAACTGAGGCACAGAGAGGACTGCTGTTTGTTCAAGGTAATAGGCTATTAGCAAGATGAAACCCAGGCAGCTATTTCCAGGTTCTGTGTTTCAACAAGACCAAAACATGCCAGGTATGGGAAACCACAAGGGCAACTGTCTGAGATGCGCAGGTGTTTGGTGTGTTGGCAAAGCTGCCCTGTGGACAGCGTAGGTGGATGGAGTTGGCAGGGCAGAGGAAGGAGGGGGTGCGGCTGGAGTGGGAGGTGGGTGCGATGCAGGTCCTATGGGACCTTGTGGATATGAGGACTGTGTGAGAGGCAGTCATTTAAGGCTTGATAATTAATAAGGATTTATGCTATGAACTTGGCTAATGTGTATGCTTCCAATCAAAGACATTTCATGGGGCAGGGAAAAAAAGGCAAGAAAACAATCATAATCAGAAAGAAAGGAGAGAAGGCACCTGGGCGGCTTTTCAGCGGCGGGCTCTTGATTTCGGATCAGGTCAAGATCTCAGGGCCCTGGGATGGAACCCCAAATTGGGCTCTGTTCTCAGTGTGGAGTCTGCTTGAGGTTTCTTTCTCTCCCTCTGTCCCTCACCTCCCTACCCCCCAACCCTCTCTCTCAAATAAATAAATAAATAAATAAGCCTTATTTTAAAAGAGAGAGAAAGGAAAATATATTAAAAACTCTCAGGCTAATTTTTGCAATCATAATGTACTTTTTAAAAAGATTTTATTTATTTATTTGCCAGGCAGAGATCACAAGTGGGCAGAGAGGCAGGCAGAGAGAGAGAGGAGGAAGCAGGCTCCCCACTGGGCAGAGAGCCTGACGCAGGGCTCCATCCTAGGACCCTGGGATCATGACCTGAGCCGAAGGCAGAGGCTTAACCCACCAAGCCACCCAGGCACCGCCATACTGTACTTTTTTAACTATCACCCCAATACATCCTATTCTCCTTATTCTGTTACTTTTTTCTCCAGTGTACTCATGCTGTCTAATGTAACAATATGTTTTCAATTTTTCAATAGATTTTATTTTTAAAACAGTTTTAGGTTCACAGCAAAATTGAATGAATTACCTGATGGACACATGGTTGTTAACCTATGTGGACAGTTTATATTAGGGTGCTATTTTATTCTTTATCTCCTGACCAGAGTACATCTGGTTCACTGCCTTATCTGCAGTGCCTGGAAAATCACTTCTCAAATAATTGATACTCAAAAATAATTGAGGAATTAACTTCTCAATTCAAACAGGACCTTTGTTACCAGGAAAGATCCCTTAAGGCAACCTGGCAAATGTGGCCATTTTCAAAACACTGACATGTAGATTTTTGAGGCTAGTGGAGTCTAACGTTGCAGCGATCCCTACTGCACCTGGTGTTTATTCAGCAACTTTATACTGATAATGAAGGATAGTTGGAAGAAAGGCAGGCAGGATAAAGGGGCCCCCATCCTAAGGAAAAAGACCCCATCCTGTTATTCTAGGCTTTACTCAATGCCCCAGCCTTAAGTCTTTCTACTGGAAGGACTTACAACTTGTATGTGACAGAAAGGATGGGAACGACCTTGGGCATCCTAACCCAGGCACTGGGGCCAGCTCACAGCCAGTAGGGTATTTAAACAGAACGTGATCTGGTGGCAGGTGGCAGGTGGCGGGCCAGGTGCCTTCGAGTAGTTGCGGCCTCCGCTGTCTCTGATCCCCGAGGCTTGGAAACACCACCCTGGGAGGAACCCTCCACCCTTTCCCACGGGAACAACCACCTGATAGGTAGGCAGGCCGATAGGTAGATCAGCACCGTGGGCAAAAAACTTACTGGGTGACAGGCGTGTGGAGGGTTAATCAGATTAAAACAGCCCACACCAAAGAGCCCAGAAAATCCCCTAGATTTAAACACCAAATCGGCAACCTAATCGACAACCCTCTCTGGCCTCCTCCCTCCTTGGGAGCTTTGTACTATGGCTGAATTAACTTTGCTTTATAAGCAATGGACTTTGCTTTGCTGCCCACCCCTCTTGGTCCGGTCCACCTCTTCATTCTGGGAAACAGTGCGACCAAGAACCGTGGGCACTAAAGGAAAAGAAATCCTGCAAGACTGAGTGCCTGCTGCAAGCCGGTCAGTCTTTGAGGACACACAAGTGAAAAACAGCAAAGATGCACTCTGGTGTTGTGTAGACTAGCTCTCACTCTAGAAGTTGGAACTTGGGTCAGCTCTCGCAGTCTCCATATTTTGGTGTTTGATGGCAAGCAATGAATGGTTCGACAGCAAGTCCTAGAATATCCCTTGGTGATATAAGCTCATTACTGTGTTGAAAGGCTCATTTTTTTTTTTTTTTGATAGGCTCATTTTTTTTTTTTTAAAGATTTTATTTATTTATTTGACAGAGAGAGATGACAAGTAGATGGAGAGAGAGGCAGGCAGAGAGAGAGAGAGGGAAGCAGGCTCCCTGCTGAGCAGAGAGCCCGATATGGGACTTGATCCCAGGACCCTGAGATCGTGACCTGAGCCGAAGGCAGCGGCTTAAACCACTGAGCCACCCAGGCGCCCCTGATAGGCTCATTTTTAAGGTTCATTTTTTTTTTCTACTTCCTATAGATGTTGCAATTGCACATCTTAGATGTTCTGGGACACGCCTGGCACTAAGTAACTGTCTCCTTGTGTTCTTAAATATGTCAGTACTTGTTAGAACCTGCACATTCGTTTTTTTTCTTCTGAAATTAGGTCACTACACAAATAGAATCACAATCTCAATGTCTGAGAATGTCATGCTCCTTCATTATCACCAACAAACTTTGCTCGGACAATATGTCTCAGGCAGGAGAGAAACTGCTCACCCATTGTCTTCAAAGAATTTATTTGGATTCCAAATGCTTTTCACGCAGAGGGGGGATTTCCTAGGCATCTGGAAAATCTACCTCTGTTATTTGGCATACTTTTCCTGTAATACTTTTACAAGCTGTAACTGCTCCGGGTGAAAAAATTCCTTAATCACCATTACATGCTTTCTACTAGAAGATCTACAATATTCGTCGCCACTGTTCATAAAATAATCGAGAGAAATAATTCAGAAAGTTGAAATTAGCATACCTACTTACCAAAAAGACAAGGAAATTATTGCTATTTGTAAAAAGAAAAATGCAGATCTCTTTCTAAGTGGCTTATTTTTTAAAAAGTGTCTCATACAGCACTTGCTTATACAACTGCTTTAGTCTTAATTATTTTTCAGAGTAAAAACTAAACTGAGTAAGTGAAGCAGATAGTAAACTAGAGAGCTTTGGGGGAAAAGAACTTGTAAGACTCTCTAAAAGGTGAAATAAACTTTATAATATCAAGATCAAAATGTTGACTTAATGGTAAATCCTAGGGTATTTAATTCCTCATTAAATTTGGATTTACATTTTTATGGTCTTGGAGGTCATAATTTATTTATGCTGAAGTGTTCGTTTTCCTAAATTGCACTTCTGTTCTTTCAAGCATAACAATTTGAAAATACACTTCTTAGCCCTACACTAAATGATGCCAACTGTTTTATCAGTGCTAAGATTTATTTTTATTATTACTATAGTTAGTTACTCCATCAAGTCTAGAAAGATTCTTTGAGCCATACAGGTCTAGTTCTTATTGTGATGCATGTACCTGAGATGTATTTGTATATTCATGGCACATCACAGGAGTTATAAACCTGAAGATCTTTGGAACATAAAGGGCTCATTCAATGCAATGTTATTATTTTCCAAAATGTGGAATCAAAAGACCAGAAACTGAAGATCATTGCCAAGGGGCATGCAGCTAGTGGGTAATAGGTGTATATCTTAAGTCTGGAACTCTGAGGCCTGTGCCGTGACTACACAAGGTTGTGTATTTCCAATGTCGCCACCCTTCTGATGCTTATTTCCCTGGTCTATAGCAGGGGCTGCAAGTTTTTTCTTTTAAATGAAAGATACTAAATATTTTAATCTTGTGGACCATACAGTCTTTGTCATAAACATTCATTTCTGTAGTTGTAGCATGAAAGCAGCCATAGACAAGCTACACACAAAGAAATGAATAGGACTGTGTTCCAGTACAACTTCATAAAAAATAAACTTCAAGCATGTGCACCTGAATGTTTATAGTGACAATTTCCACAATAGCCAAATTATAGAAAGAACCTAAATGTCCATCAACAGATGAATGGATAAAGAAGAAATGGTATATATATATACAATGGAATACTATGCAGCCATCAAAATAAATGAAATCTTGCCATTTGCGATGACATGGATGGAACTAGAGGGTATTATGCTGAGCTAAATAAGTCAATCAGAGAAAGACAATTATCATATGATCTCCCTGATATGAGGAATTTGAGAGGCAGAGTGGGGATGTGGGGGATAGGGAAGGAAAAAATGGAACAAGATGGGATCAGGAGGAAGACAAACCATAAGAGACTCTTAATCTCACAAAACAAACTGAGGGTTGCTCAGGAGGGCAGGTAGGGAGAGGGTTGTTAGGTTATGGACATTGGGGAGGGTATGTGAAATGGTGAGTGCTGTGAAGTGTGTAAACCTGACATTTCACAGACCTGTACCCCTGGGGCAAATAAATACATTATATGTTAATAAAAATAATTATAAAAAAAAAACTATGAAAAAAAAATAAAATTCGAGGGACACCCAATGCTCAGTCCATGAAGCATCTGCCTTTAGCTCAGCTCATGATCCCAGGGTCTTCAGACCAAGTCCTACATCAGGCTCCTTGCTCAGCTGGGAACCTGCTTCTCCCTCTGCCTGCAGCTTCCCCTGCTTGTCTTCTCTCTCACACACAAATAAACAAACAAACAAATAAAGAATCTTTACAACAACAAGGGCTGGTTCTATTAAAAAAAATTAAAAATAAAGTTAGAATTTCATATAATGTTCATGTATTACAAAAGAGTATTCTAAATTTGAGTTATCTCAACTATTTGACAATACAGAAACTATTATGAGTTCATGGACTATGCAAAGATTAGCCATGGGCCAGATTTGGTCCTTGGAACTTTGTTTACCAACCCCTGATACAGAGCAAATGTAAGGATGTTTTATTTTATTTATTTATTTTTTGTAGCTTTCAATTTTTTTTTTAATTCCAGTTAGTTAACATACAGTATAATATTAGTTTCAGGAGTAGAATTTAATGATTCATCACTTTCACATAAGTCCCAGTGTTCATCACAAGTGCCTCCTCAATACCCATCACCCATTTAATGCATCTCTTCACCCACCTCCCTTCCAGCAACCCTCTGTTAATTCTCCATAGTAAAGAGTCTGTTTCCTGGTTTGTCTATCTCTCTCATGCAATCTTTGTTCATTTGTTTTCTTTCTTAAATTCCATATATGAGTGAAAACATATGGTACTTGTCTTCCCCGGCTGACCTATTTCACTTAGCACAATACTCTCTATCTCTATCCATATCATTGCAAATGGCAAGATTTCATTTGATGGATGAGTAGTCATCCGTTGGGTAGGGATGTTTTAAAGCATGTTGCCTATAATCTGTAGACAAACAAGATGTCCACTTAGAAAATTTTAAATTCCCATTTAAATTTAGATCATCCTTTTAAATTGCTAGTTTTCTAATGCACATGTTAATATGTTGGTAACTGTAAATTTAATTTATAAACAAAATATATACATTTATTGAAAGTTTGCTCAATTATTTTTAACACATAAGGAGTTGCAATAAAAAAAAAAACATTTAAAATCAACTGATCCAACACAAAACACATGAACAAAGGGAAAAAGGAAATAGAGAGAAAGGCAAGTCAAGAAACGGACTCCTAACTATAGAGAACAAACTGATCGTTACCAGATAAGAGGTGGGTGGAGGGATGCAGATTAAGGAGGGCACTGGTGAGGAGCATTGGTATGGAAGTGTTGAACCACTATATTGTACCCCTGAAACTAATACCAGATATCTGGTCCAGATAACAGTAACCTGAAACTACCAAAGGAAATTTAATAAGAATATGCATATATAATATTGCATGAGTACAGGATGGGAATTCTCTGATATATAAAATATAGTTAATTGTACTACTTCCACAGAATTGTGTCAGTTAAACTGTTAGAGGTCAAGCGCCAATATGGACTTGGGACTTAACTAGATACTAAACAATAATTAGCATTCTTTTATGTGACAACAGTTCATAAGTAAAAAGTAGCTACTCAGCTAGACATTTAAAAAAAGGGGGGGGGGCCAGGGTGGCTCAATGGGTTAAAGCCTCTGTCTTCGGCTCAGGTCATGATCTCAGGGTCCTGAGATCGAGCCCCACATCGGGCTCTCTGCTCAGCGGGGAGCCTGCTTCCTTCACTCTCTCTGCCTGCCTCTCTGCCTACCTGTGATCCCTCTCCCTCTCTCTGTAAAAAATAATAATAATAATGATAAAAATAAAAGACTGAATTAACCTTTAAGAGAACACTGAAAAATTGGGGTGCCTGGGTGGCTCAGTGGGTTAAAGCCTCTGCCTTCAGCTCAGGTCGTGGTCCCAGGGTCCTGGGATCAAGTCCTACATCAGGTTCTCTGCTCAGCAGGGAGCCTACTTCTACCTCTCTATCTGCTTGCCTCTCTGCCTACTTCTTCCTACTTGTGATTTCTCTCTCTGTCAAATAAATAAATAAATAAATCTTTAAAAAAAAAAAGAGAGAGAACACTGAAAAATAATAACACATTTACTCCACACTTTTACAATGCTTTATAATTTTGAAGGCACTACCAATTGTATTTATCTGAATTTCGGTCTTCTAACTTCACTCGTGAAGGGAAATGATAAACCACAATTACACTTTTGGTTTGTCCACCACTCAGAATGAGAATTTTGAGAACCTGAGCACAGACAGGAGAGTGAGTTTTCTGTGACTTGATAACTTTAGAAAGGGTTAAGGGGCCTAAGGAAGTTTGACCTAGAAAAGCAAAGTTTTTGTGTAGAGGGGATGATTTTAAAAATTTTTCAAGATTTGCCACATGGAGGGGAGTATATAGACAGATTATTTTATTACCCTGAAGAGAGAACTGGAACCAAAAGGAAACAGCTTTAGACAAAATGCAAAGAAGGATTTGTAATGTTGGAATCGCTTAACTGGAATTTTCAGTCCTTGATAGAATGAGTTTTCCTAGAACCTGTAAACACCAGTTAAAGAGGCGATTCTCATGAAAGAAGGGAATTTGTACTGGGGTTTTTAATTGCCCTGTCTATCCCTCTAAAAAAAAAAGCCTACTACTAATAATCCTGCATATTTTTATAATCATGGATTAGAAAACTCTCTTAGACACTGAATTTATATACATATTATGTTATTATGATTTTCAAATGTTTTATTTTAAAATTCTGGCTCAATGTAACTCCTCAGTTTTACTCTGACTCAAAAATCCTGCCAGTCTCTTTGAACAAATCATGGTAAACAGATTTAAAACGTCTTTCACTTTAAACTAAATTGTGCCTGTGCTTAAGACTGACAAGTAGGCAAAATAAGATTGTTTTCTTATGAATTTTCTTACTGGAGATGCCAAATGTCCTTTTAAAATAACATTTTTTGAGAGACGGTGATATAAATTGGGGCATATCACAGAAGGAACCCATGCATATACATACAGGTGATGCTACTCTTATGAGACATTTGCACTTAAAATAAAGCCTGTGCCAGGTCTAACTGCTTTGATCTCAAATAATTTATAATGTAGCTTTCTCTTTATAAAAGGGAGATTGCGATAATTAACCCACCAGTTTTTGATACAAAATATGGCAACACATTTAATGAATTCACCCTATTTTAAATGTTTGTGCAATTTGGATTAAATGCATTCTGTAAAGTCTCTTAATTGTACAAATGATCTAACAGAACAATAAGCCTTGGCTTTCTCATTAGGTCTACGTTTACTTGATGGATTTATTATATTACCTCGTTCTAGCCTACCGATGCAAATGAAAATGTGAGCAGATCTATGATACTCTGTTTCACGCAGGGTTGTGTTATTTTCATTGGTGCGTTGCTGGCAGGAACTGAAAAGAAGCAGATTTTGTCTGTTGGTTTTTGGCTGTCATATGAATCATTCCCAAAGAATGAGCCCTTAGCAAAGGACTGGTGAGGACTAGAGAGTAGATCCTGGGGACTCTGCTTTCTTCTTTACCTTTTCACTGTGAAATTTATTGCTTGCCACACAGAAAAGTAGCAAATGGTGATTTATTTCCACAGGATAGAGGATATTACATATTTTCCTGTTCTCCAGCCATATTTTTTAAATTTATTTTGAGAAATCCATCTTTAGTTATAAAATATTGATTAATGGCAACAGTACATGTTTGTGTGATTTGAGGATGATGACAAAGCTGAGGAACTCAGGAGCTCCCTTTAAGTTTAAAATGAAATCAGACAGTCCAAGTACATTAGATACTTTGTAATGAATGCTTGATACATTTTCTCCAAAACGTATGCCATATTAGAAGTATTTTTTGAACAGAAAGAAATTTATACTGTGATTGCCGAAAGTAATATTCCTGTTTATATTTTTATATTTGTATATTTTATATTTAATGATAATCATGTTGGTCACTTCTATTTTATTTGAGTCCTATTTATGCTATTTCTCTTAGAATGAAATAAGTGTAATGAATCTTTGAACATACATCAAAAACTAATAATGTACTGTATGATGACTAACATTAACACAATAAAAATTTTTAAAAAACTAATGATGTCCTCTATGCTGGCTAATTGAACATAATAAAAATTAATTAATTAATTGATTAAAAGAAGAATGAAGTAAATGACAATTTTTCAAAGAAAGCAAATACAAGTCTTTCTGAAAGAGAGTTCGCAAAGTAGCCCTCAAATCCATTTCTTGTATTTGATACATTATGGTGACAAGATTGTCTTTCTTAAAAATTCCTACTTGCTGCATTTCTTTGTCCTTTATATGTAATGTAAATAAAGTTTCTAGCTTCTTTTTTTTAAAGATTTTATTTATGTATTTACTTATATATTTGGGTGGGGAGGGGCAGCAGGAGAGAGAGAAAAATCTCCAGCAGATTCCGAGCTGAGCATGGAGCCCCACACGGGTCTAGATCCCATGACCCTGACATCATGACTTGAGTGGAAATCAAGCGTCAGATGCTCAACTGACTGAGGCACCCAGGCTTCCCTGTTTCTTTTCTTTTTTTTTTTTTTAAATTAAATTTATTTATTTTCAGCGTAACAGTATTCATTATTTTTTTCACCACACCCAGTGCTCCATGCAATCCGTGCCCTCTATAATACCCACCACCTGGTACCCAAACCTCCAACCACCACCCCCCCGCCACTTCAAAACCCTCAGATTGTTTTTCAGAGTCCATAGTCTCTCATGGTTCACCTCCCCTTCCAATTTCCCCCGATCCCTTCTCCTCTCTAACTCCCCATGGCCTCCATGCTATTTGTTATGCTCCACAAATAAGTGAAACCATATGATAATTGACTCTCTCTGCTTGACTTATTTCACTCAGCATAATCTCTTCCAGTCCCATCCATGTCCATACAAAAGTTGGGTATTCATCCTTTCTAATGGAGGCATAAAACTCCATAGTGTAGGGTGCCTGGGTGGCTCAGTGGGTTAAGCTGCTGCCTTCGGCTCAGGTCCTGGGATCGAGTCCCGCATAGGGCTCTCTGCTCAGCAGGGAGCCTGCTTCCTCCTCTCTCTCTATGCCTGCCTCTCTGCCTACTTGCGATCTCTCTCTGTCAAATAAATAAATAAAATCTTAAAAAAATAATAAAATTAAATTAAAAAAAAAAAACTCCATAGTGTATATGGACCACATCTTCCTTATCCATTCGTCCGTTGAAGGGCATCTTGGTTCTTTCCATAGTTTGGCGACCGTGGCCATTACTGCTATAAACATTGGGGTACAGATGGCCCTTCTTTTCACTACATCTGTATCTTTGGGGTAAATACCCAGGAGTGCAATGGCAGGGTCATAGGGAAGTTCTATTTTTACCTGTTTCTTAATGCTAATAATGTATTAAGTATTGTACATAAATAAACTTGTTTGAGCAACACAATGACCCTCTTTACTAAAGAAGAATGGGAGGCTCAGAGAGGATAAGTGACTTGCTAATAATCACACAGAGAGTAAATGGCAGAACTGGGACTTGAAGCAAAGAAGCTCGGCCCCAAACTCAACACTCTTTACCCCTAAATCATACTGGAATCATTTTGTTGAATTATCTTTGGGAAGCATTGTCTCATATAATTTCCTTTTATCATAAAATCATGCAATAATGCAAAATAGATAAGTAAAACTTAGCTCTAAAGAACTTCAAATAAATAATCTTTGTTCTCCATGAGGAAGAAAAATGATCCATAGTCCCCTATAGGGGGAAACACTCAACTTATCTCACACTTCAAAATGATTTTCCTCTTTAGGTTCCTCTCACAGTTATTTCTTAATTTTTTTTCTTAAATTTTCAAACATTTGAAACTCCTTCAAATTGCCTCTCATTAAGCAAGTATTTATGTAATTTTTTAAACAAGAAAATACTGTTTGACAATGAGAGGGTATTGTTTTCCCTGATTAGAAAGAGTTTTATCTATTATCATGATTCATTAATGTGGTTCATTGTATGTTCTCCAAAGCACTATGTGCTACTCATCTTTTCTGGAAGGGTGGAAGATGAAATAAGGTCATGTGTGGGGATACTGCTTGAGATTACTTGAGGCATCCTATTGGGTTTACCAAACCTGGCTATTTAGCCGCATTTTAAGAACATGAATTTAGGGCCCATAGACCGAAGGAAAGATTAAAATATTGTAATGCCCAACTTTGTACATTCAATTATAAATTGCCTTTGAACCAATCAAAGCAATGATAATTATTGAGTGCGTAGAATTTCTGGAATCTACAGATGTTCTCATTTGATTCACACAAGTGATCTGAGGAGTAATCAGGAACAGTGGTCTCAACGGTTCAGCCTCATAAGCTGGTGCTCTGTCTGTCCACTTGTACTCTCCCCACTTGCCACCACATGTCCCCACACCACCAAATCTCACGTCCCTGATAACTTTCCTGTCGGCTCTCCCTTCACATACTCCTCTCTCCCTGAAAGCCATTTCCTGCGTGGAAGCCAGCGTTATCTTTTCAAAAGCATAAATCAGAATACCTAACTCATTGCTTCAACCCCTCTGGAATTTCCCATTGAACAAAAATGGAAATTTACAGGTTTTAACTCGGACAAGTTACGGCACTACCTGCAACATGATCCCAACCTCAGCCTAGTTTTACCTGGTACTGTTCTCTCTCATGTTCACTACGCCCTGGCTCTGTGGCCATCTGTCTCTTTCCAACCCTGGGAACTTACCCTGAGGCTTTTGCATTTGTTCCCCCACATGGGAACTCTTCCCTTGGAGCTCTCATCTTTCAGGTTTCGAATTCGGTATCACCACTGAGGGAGGCTCCTTCGCCCTCCAGCATCTAAAATAGCATTCTTGGGATACCCGGGTTGCTCAGTCAGTTAAGGGGCTGCCTTTGGCTCAGGTTCTGGTCTCGGAGTCCTGGGATGGAGCCCCCCATCACTCGGGCTCCCTGCTCAGCAAGTAGCCTACTTCTAAGCCTCTCCCTCTGCCCTTCCCCCAGCTCATGTATGCTTTCTCTCTCTCTCAAATAAATAAATAAAATCTTAAAAAAAAATAGCTATTCCTTCTCCCACTTGCCCACTCAGACATCCTAGGATTTGAGATCTTAAAAGTGTTGATTACTTTCTGAAGACTTTTTCTTTACATATTGAGGCTTTGGATGGTGTTGGGGGTGGGGGAATGGTCATTCCATTCTATAAGAGTTTTCTATCTACCTCCATTAGACTGGAAATGTGCTCTCTGATTGGTTGTTGACGTTTCAGGGCCCAGCAGAAAGTAGGTGCTGAGTAACTATTGAATGAACTGAACTGTTGAATCTTCTCCATTTCAAAAGTCTCCACGTAAATTTCTGTAAAGTTGCAGGACAGGCATTATCAGAGTGGGGAAATGTCAAAAGTGTTCTTTTGCCTAAAGCTTGATGGCCCGTGTGTGAGGCCAGGCTGAGAAGAGGGCAAGACTGGTTGTAGTCAGTTTTGTTTTGTTTTGTTTTGTTTCCATGTACACAGCCTGTGTGTGTGTGTGTGTGTGTGTGTGTGTGTGTGTGTTTATTGGTTTAGTTAGGCAGCATCTATTTGAATTAGTTAAGATAATAATAATTTATTTTCTAGTGCTGGACGTTTCAAACTTGTGCAGTTTTTGTAGGAACTTGTCTTCTCAGAAGAGTTATGGTGGTTGGACAAATGCCGGGGAATTTACCAAAGCAATAAGCCAATGAACACTGCTGTAGGGACACACATCTATAGTACCTGCTTCAGAAAAAGGCGTACTTTGGAACTTGAACTATCTATCCCTGGTAGCTGGCTGTGGCACATATATCTGGGCTTTCTTAATAGAAGAGCTTGAATTTCCTACAAGCTTATTCTAAAAACAGTTATTAAGAAGAGATTGCTCTTTCTATATCAAAATACATGGCCATTTATAAACTCACACAAATGACGGTCAGTTCTATACTGACGGACAGTAGGATAATCTAAACCTTACATTTCATGCGGTACCACTCTACAAATGGCATTTAACAGTCTCATTTGTGCTTTGACTTTAGAATTGATGATATAATTAGGAAATATATGCATGGACAGATGCATGCGTAGATAGCGTTCTTTGGAAATGAATGCTTAATAAACTAATGATATGTTTAATTCATCATTTTAATTGGAAATTAGTGCAGAAATACCACCTCAAAAAATGACAAGCTATACCAACCTTAAAATCACTAGAATTTAAAACATGCAGACATATGGGTAGGACATTAGAAATCGGACAGACACAGACGTCTAAAATTGTAATTGAAAGACATCCAAAAGCAGAGTGACCAAATTTTTTCCTCCTTGTCTCGTTTACCCCAGTTTGAATACATTTAAAATAAAAAGAAATTGATGCCAATTTGAAATGCATACATAAGTACTCTTGCTTGTTTTGTTTTTGCTTTGGGAATTGTTATAAAACAAGAATTATCTTAAATAGTGTATTTTTCATGTCCTTACTTCCATTTCTTTATTCATGAGAGATTGCTTGAGTACCTATATGTCAACGCCCATCTGCAGGCATGTGATTAAAAAGATACACAGTGCTGGGAAAAATCTGACAGGCAAATGGACCCATATAGGGCTAATGGTCACTATTACTATCCCGCTGTCAGTAAATAGGGAATACACTTGGAGCTGTATTTTTTAGTGATGGAAATGGCTTTTCTGATGATCCCATTTATAATCCTGGACCTAATTTTCTTTGCCAGCAAATGTGGGCATTTGTCAGCAATGGTGTTTCGGCACACGGCCTTTTTTCTAGTCTATGTGATGCTTTCTTACCCTACAATTCCTCAAGATTCATTTCCAGCATCCTGTCGTTCTTGACATATTCCTGGACCTCCCCGAGTGGGCTCGTTGTCTGTCACGTATGCCTCCAAAGAGCTCAGCATATTCATGGGATTTTAACAAGCCACTTTGCACTTGTTAGTTTCCAGTTTGGGTTATGTTTATTCCCCCATCTAATTCTCAACAGGAGATTTCTGAGGGATTTTTTCAGGAAGAGGACTATGTCCATGTCATTTGCTTTTTCCCAGTCCCTTATAAAATACTTTGTATTCATGGGGCCTAGACAGAAATGCCTGAGTACCTGGGTTAAGTTAGATTGATAGCATATTTTGTTCAAGTAAACCACAGCCCCAACAGCTATTAATCCAAATTTGATGCACATTTTCTAAATCAGTGGTTCTCAGATTGTGGTTCCTGGACCAGCAGGAGTAGTAGCATCTTGGAACTTTTTAATAATGCAAATACTTGGGTCCCAAACCCACCATACTGAATCTAAAACTCTGGAGATTGGACTCAAAAATCAGATGATTCTGTTGTCTCCTGACGTTTGAAACCATGAACCTAAGCTAATCAGAATGACTAATGATATATATAGTCACTATACCAGACTATGGCCACCTGTGGGTTTGGTTTGCATTTACTTATGCATATGACCCTTGCCTGTTAAGGAGAGCATCCCCGAATAACCAGCTCTTCTTTCTCTGCTTTGATCCACATAAAAAACGGGAAGCTGGGGCACCTGGGTGGCTCAGTTCGTTAAGCCTCTGCCTTCGGCTCAGGTCATGATCAGGGTCTGGGATCGAGCCCGGCATCTGGCTCTCTGCTCAGCAGGGAGCCTGCTTCCCCTCCTCTCTCTCTCTCTCTGCCTACTTGTGATCTCTCTCTCTCTCTGTGTCATATAAATAAATAAAATCTTTTGGAAAAAAAAAAAAACCAGGAAGCTGTACTACTTGAGGAATCAAAATTACAGTTCAAGCTGAAATAGAATTTTCCTTGTCTCCAAATTTGCTTACTGTGGGGTTCATACCAGTCTAGGCTCTAATAACAGTGTTTTGCTTTCAAAGGAGGAAACCTCAGACCTCCTCCTCTTGAAGTTCTTGCTGAACTGCAGTCTCCAACTTTGAGGAAAGGAGTGAAGAGAAAGGGAACCCATGTGTCTTGAGTGCTCATTGCATGATACAATGGTATACAAATTATGGTGTCCAGTTGCACATATAAGCAAAATAATTCTCTAAGTAAAAGACTGGTCTATCACACACACAAATGGAAATTCAATGGGAACACAAAAGATAGTATGTGTAAAATACTTGGAATACTGTCTGTACAGAGTAAGTGTTCAATACATATTAGCTACAATTATTACAGATCATCTTGCTATTTAGAAGAGAATATAAATTCATAGGAAAAACTGGATTTGGATAAAATCCAAAATAAATACACTTCTAGCAAAACATTAGCAATATTTAACCATTCTTAGTTACTTCGGACCTGAAAAGAAAGAAGAAAAAAAAAGAAGAAAGGCTATATTTATTCTGTTCTCACTTCAGTTAACCTTACGAATTGACCTGTAACAGAAGGATGAAAATGGGCATTACTTATTCTGCATTTGCAAGTGGCAAAATGAAAGCTTCTAAACATTCCCGTTTTGGAGGCTAAAATTTAACAAGTAGTCACCTATTTGATAGGATAGCAGTCCTTAAGTGTAGCTTAATCAACATTTGATCTACCTTAATTCCTGTAATAGTTTTTACATAGAGAATTTCAGTTCTCAGCTTTGAAAACCCAAATATCTGTGTGGTAGCAGATATAAGCAACTTAAATAATGGAGCTTATTTTTTTTTTAAATTTTTATTTATTTATTTGACAGAGATCACAAGTAGGCAGAGAGGCAGGCAGAGAGAGATGGGGAAGCAGGCTCCCGGCTGAGCAGAGGGCCTGATGCAGGGCTCGATCCCAGGATCCTGGGATCACGACCTGAGCTGAGGGCAGACGCTTTAACCCACTGAGCCCCCAGGCGCCCCTGGAGCTTAAATTTTATAAGGATGGTCATGCGCACAACTTTGCACGAAGCTGACCGTCTTCAAAATCGTATTGCGTCTTGTTTACAGAACACGAGTCCTTTAGGGGTAGTACTTTATTTTGTGATATCCGTCATGTCTCTGGTACCTAGAAAAGTGTCCTACACTTAACAGACTTCAAAAATATTTGATAAATAATTCATTCATTCGATGAGAGAATTTGTGTGAACCCCTGTTATTGTTATGCCAGAGTAAAAATTTAAAGTTCTTTTTATTTTTTTAATTTTAAGAATACGTTGTTTATACTTTGTAGTTCAGGGTATTGTAATTTTTAAAACACCTAAAATTAAAAAAAAAAAAAACTGTGCCACATATCTACTTTTATATTTTTGGAAGCATGCTATTATGATCTCAAAGAAGATTAAAAATATCATTTTATTTTATTTTTTTTTTTTAGAAAATGAAATAGTACATTGCCTCTCCTTTCCCTCCATTACAAACATTTCCTTTTATGTCTTAAATTTAAATCTTTCCTCAACCTAGGGTACTGAGGTCATAAAAAGAACACAGATGTGTAACCAAGAAAAAATGATAAAATCTTGGTTTCCTGCTATAAGCAGGAGTTGTTATAAGCCTGTGTCCTCATCTGTAAAGTAGGAATGGTAATGAGAATCTTACTCTGTTATTTTTTAAAAGGTTAAATAGAAGCAAATATGAAAGCATCAATATTAAATGTAGTCTTATTTATATAATATAATTTAATACAATGTGTATAAAAATAATATAGGTTCTAAAATAATAATAATAATAGGTTAATAGGTTAATAATAATAATAGGTTCTAAAATAATAGAAGGTTCTACTTTGGTTAAGCCTATATTAGAAGCTTAAGTCATTGTTTCTGTCTTATACTCACAAAGGATGTAAGGAAAGTTTAAATGAATCTGAGATAAGAAAAGTACCTTTAATGTTAAGTGAAGAAAGTTATATGGTACAAATTTATAAGGAAATATTTACAAATAAATAAGTATTTATTTAATTTATTTAAAATAAGTACTTATTTATAAAAATTTACTTATTTATAAAATAAATTTACTTTTTTGTAAAATGTATTTATATTTATATATAACAACATATTACAGTACAATATATAATGTAAATATATTTACTATATAATTACTATAAAATACATTTACTTATTTATGAAATAAATTTACTTATAAAATAAAGAAGTCATAGAGATGTAATGGGTAGCTTGGTGACTATGTTTAATAATTATTATATATTTGAAAGTTGCTGAAAGAGGAGATCTTCAAAGATCACATCATCACAAGGAAAAAAAGCTGTCACTATGTATGGTGACAGGTGGTAATGAAACAAATAAGAATTTTAAAGTAAATATTTATATTCAGTACATATGAATATATCCCTTAGAATAGTACATGTGTCTCTCCATGAAACTGATGAGCTATTCCAAAATCAGAAAATATATTAAGGGTCTACCTTGGTTACATATCTTGACTTTGACTACATATCTTTGACTTTATCAGCTCTTGACTTTGAACAAGTCAGTTAACATCTCTGAGACTCAGTTTGTCCTAGGCACAAAGGATACCAATATCTACCTTATGGAGTTGCTGGAAGGATTAAAACTATTGTCTGGAGAGCACTTAGCAAACCTAAGAATTCAATCAGTGAAAATTCTTATTAACCCTTTATGTAAATACTTACAGATAAAAATTTAGCGTAGGCATCTGGTTTTCTTTTGACTATACTCTGAATTTCATGTCTGCCGTAATTATGATAACAGAAAAAGGAAATCTCAGCTCTTAATATTAGAACTTTAGCATTTTAAGGCGTTAAGTGGTTTTTAATATTTTCATGTAAAGAAGCAGCTCCATTGCTGCATCTATTTCCCTACCCACTCTTAGGCACAGTTTTCCTTTATTTCTTTTTTTTTTTTAAAGATTTTATTTATTTATTTGACAGAGAGAGAGAGCACAAGTAGGCAGAGAGGCAGCAGAGAGAGAGAGGGAGAAGCAGGCTCCTAGCTGAGCAGGGAGCCTGATGCAGGGCTCGATCCCAGGACCCTGAGATCATAATCTGAGCCAAAGGCAGAGGCTTTAACCCACTGAGCCACCCAGGTACCCAGTTTTCCTTTGTTTCTAAATAAACATGAACATTATGGGAAGATTCTTCTGCCCTTAAGCCCTTAAACTTTTAATTCATTAATTATATCCAAGTATGTCTCAGCAGTATGACACATGACTTAGTAAATGTGGACCCTACCATTCAGCCCAGATATTTTGCTAAGCCAGTATTTTCAGTTGAACAATTAAGATTTTCAGATGTATTCCAAAGCTATTTTCAGCACAGCTCTTTCCTTTATTTCCATTTGGAAGATACGTTGATCAATGTTGTTGAGCAGAGGAGAAGGAAGCCATGTGTTAGTTCCAACCCGGGCTGTGCCATGTGGTACCACCGGCTCCCCGAGTCTGCTGAGCCATTTCAGAACTGCAGTGCATGTAAAATGCACGTTGGTTTTCAAAGACGGAAAATACTCCATTAACCATTTTATATTGATTTTATGTTGAAATGATAATATTCTGTGTGTATGTATATCATTAAAATTAAATTCACCATCTTTTTTCTCTTTAAAACATGGCTGCTAGAAAAATTTAAAATATATATGTGGTTCACATACGTGGCTCCCTGGCTTAGAATTTTACAAAGAAAATCCGTCAAAAAGATTCCCTTAAATTAGGAAGGAGCCTTATGACTGCATGTGTGGTGAGGTGCGTGTATAATAAAACAATAATGCACATTACTAGCAGGGTAGGAAAAAAATACATACATATGCAAATATATTCATATTTATGAATGAGGATTCTATTGCAAAACTCATCATGCCAGAAGTTAACTACTTATTATGAGATTTGTAATTTGATTAGATATTTCAACTCATTAGGAATTAACTGAATAAGACATTAGAACAGTGTTTCTTGAAAATGGCGGAACCCCACTCAAACTTAGTTAAATGAGGACAGGAAACACAAGTCCCATCCACCATTAACCATGGACACAAATAAGGGGAAAAACCAGGGTGTATTTTTTATACAGTTTAATCAAGGAGGTAAAGTCTTGTCCTTAGGGCCTGCGTACGCTCTCAGTTAGAGAAGTATAAATATTAACTTTGGTCTTATTGAATGATTTTTTTTTCCCACCTGTATTATATATGTCTGTGTATATGCATGTATCTTGATACTAATGTGAAATTTAAAAAGGAAGATCACACTCAAAAGATTATAGAATACTTAAGGGTGGCTATTCTGTGTGATTCTTCTTTCTTCTTTTTTTTTTTAAATAAATGCCTGTTAGCACAGTTACAAAAAAGCATGTGAAATAAATGAATGATGAATGAATGGATACACTTGAACCAATATGTCTCTCCCATTACCAAGGATGGATTTTCCATGCTCCTCACTTTCTCACCAGATCCTGTTTCCTCTCTGGGAGGATTCTGACAATTCTCCCACTCTATCGCCTGCATCATCAAAATTTTCTTCTCAAACATCTTAATATGAAAACATGCTTCCCACATACTGTTTTTCCCCCTATCTTAAACAAACAAGAAAACCTTGTTTTGTTCCACATCTCACTCTAACCATTGTCATTTTCAGCCAAACTCCTTGAAAGAGTGGTGTACAATTGTTTCCAGATTCTGTATTTTCATTCTTTCTGGAACCCACATTCCAACCAGACTTTTCACCATACCGCTCTAACACATTTGCTCCCATCAGGAACACCAAAAATCTCACTATTGCTAAATCAAATCTCATCTTAGATTTAATGTAAAGCTTTTCTCAGTCATCGTCGTCTTTGAAATAGTTGATGACGGTTCCTTTTAAACACTTCCTTCCCTTGCCTTCTGGTTTTCCTCCGCCGTCTTTCACAACTTTTTCTGTCTTTGTTAACTCTTCTTCCCACCCCCACGCCCCCGCCCCCAAGCCTTTAAAATTTCGAGTCCTTCAGACTCATTCCATGGTTCTTTTCTCACTCTATCATCACTCTTTTAAAAAATCTAATCCAGACTCAGAATTATAAATACAATCATTGTATTTGATAAAAGTGTATCTCCAGCCTGAACATCTTCTCAGACCTTCAGACTTCTAACCATCCGCTTCACCCCTGCACTTGGAGGCTGATTTTAAGGTCTAACGTATTCCAAATTGAGTTTCTTTTACCTCTCTTATCTCAGAACCTGAAATGCCATTCTCTTTGCCACTGAGGCAAAAAATCAGAGCCAGCCTTGCTTACTTTCTTCCTCTTCTCTCCCTTCCTTCCATTTTCCTCATGCTATACATCCTATCTGTCAGCAAATTCCGTCTGCTCAACTTTCAAAACTTACCCAGATTGGGATCGTTTTCATCTTCAGTGTAACTGCTATTTGGATTGGGGTCCCCATAATCTCTTAACCTGGTTTATCCCCACTACCAAACTGGTCTCCTGCTTCCATCCTTTCTTTTATTTTATTTTTCAATATAGTCTGGCATCTCTTTCTCCAATGTTGTCATGTCATGTCATTATTCTGTTCAAAACCACCATAGCCTGCCTTTTTCCCTGATTAAATAATAAAATCTGTATGACGACCCATACGGTCCTCTATGATCTGTCCCTTATTACCTCTCTGTTCTCATCTTTATTCAAAGACACCTTCTCAGTCAGGGCATCCTTAGCCATCCTCTCTAAAATTGTATTCGCCAACCTTGTTATTTCCTATTCTTCTGCCTGGTTGAATTTGACTTTTCTCCGTAACATTCATCACTATCTAACCTACAATACATTTTCTTGTTTGTCTTATTGCCTGACTGTTGCTTCCACTAAAATGTAAGCTCTGTGAGGTCAGGGATCTTCTCTGGTTTTTTCTGCTCTATTATAGCACTTAGAAGAGTGTGTGCAAAGGATGTAAGACTGCACTCTTCTTTATCACAATTAGTGACTCTATGTTGCACAATTAGTATTTTTTGGAATAAATAAGCGGAATCTTCGGAAGCCCATATCAGTTTTTTTCCTCACTGGAAGCCCATATCCAAATTCAAAATAAAAATAGAAAATGTACATCTTAAGAGAAACACACACACACACACACACACAAACACCAATCCAAGTATAGATAATATGGCCTCCACTTTAAGCTTTTATGGGAGAGGATGAGACTTTGTAGGATCAGGAAGTCATAGAAAGGCAACCCACAAATTTAAATGTACACAAAATACCAAAGCTTCTTAGCTGTCTATGGCATCAGCCTAAAACCTGAGGTTTGGGCTGTATCTTATTCTAATTTTAGGTAGAGACCAAAGGAATTAAGACCTTTACACACAATGTCTGTGAATTTAAGCTGCCAAAGGTAACACACTTCTGTAGCCTTACATCTTCTTTCATGGATCTTTATTTCTTGTCTTCAAGGGTCTAGTTTCCTGAATAACTTTAAATAGCAGCTATAGGACTCAAAAATGCATACTACAGACACTACACAGCGAAACCATTTTTTTCTTTCTTATTTATCTAGTTTTCACTAACTGGTTAGTAACGTAGCAGCATGTGGAAGAAGTTTTCTCAGGGGCCTATTTCCCACCTATATATGAATTGGGTGTCAGAATTTAGTGAAATGGGGCTAAGAGAGGATTGTTTCATCTACAAAATGACCATAGGATTCTTGCTATCTCTCTGCATATAACATACAATCTTAGAAAGATTAACCACATGCAGTCATTCTGTTTATGGGGAGACCAGACATTAAGAAATACCAGAATCTGGCAGTCTTTTCTATTTGAACTACATAGAAACGGATTTATAAAGTCTTGGAAGAAAGCTCCCAAAAGCACTAAAAGAAAGAATACAATTTTCTTGGCTTCATACAGTAAATCCCTTTTCTGCAGACAATCCATTGGCCTTAATCTCAAGAAAGGTTGCACACTAAAAGTAGGGATAAAGTTTGTGAAATAGAATGGTGCTTTTAGTCTGGGCCCTTGTCAGATTGTCTAGTGAAAAGGCATAAACAGTATGTAGAGTTTATTTTCTGCCAGTATTTTTTAATCTCCTTGGAATATTATTAACACTTTAATTCTATGACATTTTTTCAATGACTGCATTTGGAATACACAAACATTTTTCACGATCCATTTTATTTTGAAAATTAAACAGTATTCTTGGGGATATAAATGACAACTTTGGTCTTGTTGAGTGACTTTCCTTTTATCTTTATTGTGTATGTATGTATGTCATATGAAATCAGCTGAAATTAAATAAAGATGATCACGCTCAAATTATTGTGATACTTAAGGGTGGGTATTCTATGTGATTCTCTTTTCATTTTCTTTTTTTTTTTTTTTAGATTCCAGTTAGCACAGTTAAAAATGAATATGAATGTGAATGAATGAATGAATGAATTCATGGATACACTTTTACAAATATGTATGTGGTGAAGCTGGGGACAGGTTTCAGTGTGAATCTAAATTATTCCAATTTCAGAAAGGCCTGAACATGCACAAAGGATGATTGATGGTTTGGCCTGAAAGTCATTGGTATTGGTCTATTTACATGAAGGAGATTGGACTGGGTATACTATCTGAGCTTTGATGAAGAGTTACAATATTGAGTATACCATCTTTCATTTATATATTTATTCAGCAAACAATATTTGAACAATTGTTATTGGTCAGTAGGTGCTCCATGCACTGGAATTCCTCAAGGAACTCGTATCCCATTGGGAATATATACAATAAACTAATAAATAAAATATATAATTCCTGGTGGGGATTGTTTCATTGAAATAAATAAAGGAGAGAAATGAAATTTTAAATGGGTCTACATCTAAATATAAAGGTCAGGGAAAACCTCATTCTAGAAATCACAATTGATTTGAGAGGAGAATATAGGGAAGATCCGTCTATTAGTCGAAATGGGCAATAATGATTATTCAGACCTTGGTTGTGTGAATGGAAATCGTAAGCAGTGGTTGAATTTGACAGACATTTTGGCAATAGAGTTTATAGGACATAGGCTAATCTTTCCTACATTAGGCTTGGCAGTTCTGGGATTATGGAGAAGGATATTGGTAAAGGTCTAGGGGGACAAAATTATGTTTGAAATTTAATTTTTCTTTGTGAAAATGAGTGGGGATTTCATAAGTGGATCTGATGTTAAGAGGATGAGTTTGGGATGGACATGAGGATTTTTTTTTAAATCATTATTATGTTCAATTAGCTAGTATATAGTAATATAGGGACTTGGAGACATTCATGGATAGTTTCTAAATATGCATGATTGGGAGAAGTTATCTACTGAGATAGTTTATATAAAGGACAGTGGATCTGGATCCTCCATGGAGTCCTGAAGTCTAGGAATAACTAAATGTCAGGTAGGGGAGGAAGAATAAGGAGTAAGTGAAATTTGGGCAGTATGATTACCAGTCATCATCAAAATGAGAAGCAAAAATATCTAGGTCCTAATCTGGTGTTGATGCTCAGGAGTGCATTTAAATACACCATTAAGAGGGTTGGTGGAGGGTTGGGGGGGCACTGGGGATCTGGGGTATAGAAATAAGTTATGTGCTTGCCGTAAATAAGCTGGTGTACTAAGAAACTTTTCCAGGCTAGGTCCCAGGCTCAGAGAAATGAGACTAGAAACCATATTCCCAGCTTGGGTTGCTAGCTGGGGACTACACCTCAAAAATAAAGCAGAAAAGTTAGAGACCTGCTCACTACTTTTCCTCATTGTGAGGTTACTGGTGTTCAATGAATAAACTAACCTTATGGTATGTATTCTTTGAGTCTGGATAAATGACTTCATGGTTACAATTCTTCAGATTTCCTCTTGGATAATATTGTCAGCCTTTATTTAATGTTTCATCTGATTCTGCATGTACCAAGTGTTTATTGAGCCTAAAGTTCAGAGGATACAACCATGAGCAAAATCAACAACTCTTTGCTTCCATGGGCCTTATCAGACTCCATCAAAGGAATAAAGAGGATAATCAGAGATAGTATTAGCTATGGTGAAGAGAAAATGTAGAGAAAAATGTGAGATTAATGGCTGGGGAGATGTTATTTTGGGCAAGGAGGTTAGAGAAAGTCTTTCTGAAGAAGTGAGATATAAACTGAGATTGGTAATAAGAGGTAACAGAGAAGGGTAGAACCCTAAGAATATTTGGGGTTCTAGCTCTGCATGCGGAGGGAACAGGTAGGGCTAGAGTTCTTAGGTTGACATGAACTTGATATGTGTTAGAAATCAAAAGAAGGCTGATAAAAGCTTAATGAGCAAGGAGGTGGTGGTTATAAAACAAGGCCAAGGATGTACTTACACTCTCTATTTAACAAGTTAATCCTAATACAAGTGAGAAAAAAAAATCATTTTTCTATCCTTAGAATTCTAAGATCCAAGCTAAACAAATCTTGCATGAATAGCAGCTCATTGTGGCAGAAAGTTTCAAATCCTATCTCAGCTCTTTCATAACTGGGTGTTTGAGCAATTAATTTAATCATAAATTCTATTTTATTAAGTCATTTTATATTGAAATTATGCTATGTGCTCCATAGAGTTAAATAATCACATATATGTACGTGTGTATGTGTGTGTGCGTTATATACCTAATAGAGTTGAGATTAGGACTAAACTATATGGGTAAAAACACTTAAACTGAATCTAGCATAGTTCAAATCCACATTATGTGTTAGTATTATTATTCTTAAAGACAAGTAAGTCTGATATCCCTCAGCTATTACTCAAAACTAAATGAGAAATCACATTAACAATAGATAAAGATGTCAATGCCCAGTATTAATTCAATCATTATCAAAATGTTGCCCAGATACAAAGCAGAGTAAATGAGGATGTCCTGATAGCTGTGAGCCATTAGTCATGAAACAAGCTTGGTGTATCAAAAAAAAAAAAAAAAAATCAATACAGACGTTTTCATCTAGTGGCTTCTGGAAACAAATTAAAAATGCCAAAGAGAAAAAAAAAAAAAAAAAACCCAATGGCTGTCACCACACACTCTGGTCAAGAGTATAAATTCTTCTTTATTTTCATACCAATACCAATAACACATGTTAGTTACGTTTGAAAATGGATTTTGGAACTTGGAGGACAATGATTATTTCGTAAGTCTTAATTGTAATACAAACTTAACAGAATACATGGCATGAATCAATCATTCTCTGAAAAACTTAAATCTTGAACTAGTTGTATAAAATTACGTGGACTGGGAGAGCAAGACAAGCTTACAGTGTTTCCAGGAGTTGCCCCGTGAGCAACTGAGGCTTCCGGTCCCAGCTTAGCCATACCGCCGGTGATAAGTGAGGTGCGTTATTTGGCTGATCCTATGGAATATGGAACATCAAAAGGCCCAGGATCCCAGGAGAGGAAGGTGAGGGGACACACTCTCTTGCAGCATGATGAATAAGGTTCTTCTATACCAGCAGCTGCCAAACAGATGAGCAGCCTTAACGGAGTCGGGGTACACAATGCAAGCCGGGCCCAGAACTAATCAGATCTAATTAAGACAGACATGTTATGGTCCAGTAGTGTTGACAGGGTCGGGATTCCTGTAGCTTTAAATGAGGCATGTTGTAATTAGGATCTAATTGAAAATCTGGAAGTGATACAAAACCTTTACCCTTCAGGGACTAAGAGGAGGTCTGTTTGGGTCCTGGTGTGCACCTTATTAGATTGTGAATGCTCAATTAGACAGTTATGTACAAAAATCAAGCAAGTAGGACAACAGCTAGATGTGGTTCAAAGGAGCAAAATTTAAATTCACATCTGTTTAGACATGATTCAGGGTTGTACCTTAATTTCATATATGCAATTTGTCTCCACTTCATATATACTATTATTTTATGTATGCTCTCATATATATAAAGTATATATGTACTTTATTTTATATACACTATTGTGTGTGTCCATTATGCATGGCCAAAAGAATATATTTGAGCAATTTCCTAGGTACAATAAGTTTCATTAAATGCTCCTGATTATTTGGAGAGAGATGCTCATTCAAAATGTCTTCTAATATCTTCTAATAACTACGTAAAAGAGAGTCCTATTTTACAATCTCATCTGACAGTTTAAAATTATCTTTGTCCAATACAGACGGCCACAACTTGAGGCCTTTTCCTTATACAAATTGCTTAATTAAAAATATATTTCATATGTTTGCAGTGTGACTTAGATTAAGTTCGTTATTGTCACTTTAGCTCTGTGTTACCCCCTTTGGCATGCTGCCCCACAAGCCGATGACCTTTAACAAACCTAAGAGGATCTGGGTGTTCCCTCTCACAGACTTCCAGGTAGTCTTCTAGACCACTCTTCTAGACCACTTCTAGACCATTATATTAATAATAATAATATAATTACCTAATAATATTATCGTTGTTTTGTATTGTTTGTTTTTTAAGATTTTATTTATTTATTTGACAGATAGAGATCACAAGTAGGCAGAGAAGTAGGCAGAGAGAGAGGAGGAAACAGGCTCCCTGCTGAGCAGAGAGCCTGATGTGGGGCTCAATCCTAGGACCCTGGAATCATGACCTGAGCCGAAGGCAGAGGCATTAACCCACTGAGCCACCCAGGCGCCCTTGTTTGTTTGTTTTTAAGCATGGAATCTCCAGCTTAGAGTTGGGACAGTGCCCCTCCAATGCCGCCCCCCCGCCATGGACTTGTTTTAGCTGCTTATCCATCAGGAAATATCTCCTAAAGATATCTCTTAGGATTTCAAATGTGTTCTCTAAATGCAGGACTAACAGCTAACCTTGAATGTTTTCCAGTTCCCCTTCCATGTTAGGGTTGGTAGAGGATCTGGGTGTTACACAGCAGTCCTAGTGAAAAATTCAAGATCACATCGACTGACTATGAAATGTCATTTTGTTGATTTGCCTTCTTATCAGTTTGAAGTTTAATCTCACAGAGGATCAACCCCAAATGCCAAGTAAGAGATTGAGGGGCAAATTCAGTGCTTGCCTTCTCCCTGCGTTCCGGGCTCCATTCACATATCATGTCATCAGAGGACACTTCTCAAGCCAGAGTATATAAAATACCACTTCAGTCCCTTGCCTGATCCTACTTTCTTCCTTTCATAAAACTTTCACCAGATGACAAGTATCCTAATAGTTTATCATCCTAGTGCTTGTTTCTCTCCATTACCAAAGGAACTTCATTTTCTTCACTGTCATTTCCACAGCACTCCCACAGCACTGGGCACAGAATAGACAAACGTTTACTGAATGAATGAATGAATGAATGAATGAATGAATGAATGAAACAAATGCAGTCGAAGCTTGCCTTTGGTCATCCATTCTGAAAATTAAATTTGAGCTTGCAGGTGGGGGAATTTTATGTTTTCAACACAAGTAAATGTGCAGGTTTTCCATACCTAAATAATTTCATTTTTGTCCCAGCTGTAGTTTCTAACCTAAATTCTTCAAAGTGTGGAGTGACTTGATGTGTTGGTTTTATTTATCCATTGGATTTAATTTTTCCTATAACTGTATTCCTTATACTACAAATCAAAATTATGCAATTTCTACATTACCAATTAATTAGTGCATGTATTTTTCAGTGAAAAAAAAACCTTGTTACAATTACTTATAATAAAATAATGTAATATGTTTAAGGAGACAGAACATTTGTTGATCTTGTAACCTGATACAGAGATGGTGTCCTCCATGTAGCTGTAAACTTGGGGGAATTTGTAGGTGTGAAATTAGGCACAGATTCTAGAAATACTTTACCTATAAAAATGACACTCATTGTTATTAAGAGGATTTTAAAAAGTTAATTTAAATCAGGCTTATTGCTTTCAAATATAAGACTGTGTTTGTTTCTAGTTCATCTGAACATGGGTTACATAACAATATTTCTAATTTTTTTCCTGTTTTTTGTTACTGTGATGTTATTCAGATCAACATAGACATTACTTCCAAAGTGGATCAATTCACTAAATAGATTTTTCCTAATGCAATTAACCCAAACCAGCAAACAAATCTATTTTATTTCTACTGTTCACTGGCTTTTCAGCTCTCCACCTGACATATTATCAACAGATTCCCTTCCTTTGGGAATACATCATTGAAAGAATTATCAAAAAATATAAGAACCATAACATTTAATAGATTATTTTACAGTAATTCTGTGATTTTACCTAATAAAAAAATTCTAACAATTTTAGATTTATCAGAGAAATAAATTAAAAGCAGTGTTAAGAAATTAGATAACCCATTAAAATCCTGAAATGTAGAGTTTGTTTCAGTGTATATTCCAGTGATATTTTAAAAGTTATTGTACTATTTTCTAAACCGTATACTTTAGAGTTGTTTTTACAGAATGGCAGCTTGAATTTCACCAGATGTGAAATCATTTGGTTGTGTAAACACATTTTTTCCCCAAAATGCATAGGGTTTCTATTTCACTTGGAAAAAAAAAAAAAAAAAAGCCTGTAAATGGATAATGTCTATAGGTTGATCTGGACATCTCAGAGGGGTCCAGAGCTCAGATACACTGAGGTGATTTACAATCCGAGGTAAACAGATTGGCTCAGATAACACTGGCTGATCGATGCTTCCCATCTCTCCAGCAGGAAATGTCTTGGGGAGGCAGGGGAATGACTTTTGCAAGCCCTTCTTCAAATACTGAGCTTCCCTGACCCCACTCCTTTTCCTGAAGAATTTAGAACTAGAGGAATAATGATTCTCTTTGCTTTGCAAAACTCTTCCCAGTTTTTGTTTTCTATACATTTCTCCATCAGAGGGGGGAAAAAAAACCTGACTGAACCCATGTGATATATTTATGTTGAATAATTCATAATAAATACTGAGCTATCTGTCCCAGCAGTACAGGCAAATGTGCAGATATTCCTTTTACATTTTTATGGGGTGTTGTAAGTAATTGAAAATGATGTTTGCAATAAAGGTTCCATTTTACCATTTAATTGATTCTAGTAAATGAAAATTGCTTCACTATTTAACCAATTTTTCCATCCCTTCTGGGGACCTGTTTCAAGAATTTCAAAACTACCTTATCACATAGACAAAGTATGTCACTGAATGCTGTGATTGTCCTGGGAATGAAAGAATACTGTATATTGATATCTTGAGAAGGAAAGAGCTCAAAAAATGTGGCTTGCCAGATTGAAATCTGAGCTTCTGAATTTTAAGGTCAGTTTTATTTATTTTGTTTATTACTACTTATACTCTTCCCCTCCCAATACCACATTCTGCCAAGAAGGTGTAATAGAATTTTTACAACTGTCATGAAAAAGTCATTTAAAAACCATAGGCTTAAAAAGGCTGGATTGATAAAAGAAACTTTAAAAAAAATGAGTAAACTCATTACAAATACATCTTGTATTATGTTTATGTATTTTGCTATTTTAAAAAGTCTATGCAGTATCAACTTGCTTATCCTTCTGAGAAAAACTATCTCAGATTTATATCCTGTTACTAATTTTAAGCATCTGCATATCTGTTTCAGTAGCCTTTTGGAGATTAAATACTTGGCAAAATTGACTCTGATTTTAACACTGGCTTCCAGCTGCTCGCCTAGGGCTTTCCATTTTCTCAAACTTCATCTACATAGACTTAAAATTTAACATACAAAGTAATTATTTCTATTTCTTATGAAGTAGTAGTGCGTAATCTTTTTTTCCCCTAATATTGGCACGAGCATGCTATTTTCTTATCAACCTTAACAGGACAGTTTCTTTATACTATTCTTTCACTACCGCTGAAACTTGAGGCAAGTTTAACCCTTCTCAGTTGCCAATTCTGTACGATCTTCCAATAACATCATCTTCATCTCACAAAATTATATATATCAAAAGGAATGAACGCATTGGAAGCCTCTGAATTTTGAAAACAATAAAATGAGATATTCACAACTACATGGGTCTAGTCATTCCACACGTTTGTATTTATACAGCAGAAACTAAAACATATGTCCACAAAAAGACATGTCCTTGGGTGTTTGTAACAGCTCTAATTTTAATAATCCCGATCTGGTAGGGCACCTGGGTGGCTCAGTGAGTTAAAGCCTCTGCCTTCAGCTCAGGTCATGATCTCAGGGTCCTGGGATCGAGCCCCAAATTGGGCACAGCAGGGAGCCTGCTTCCTCCTCTCTCTCTCTCTGCCTGCCTCTCTGCCTACTTGTGATCTCCGTCTGTCAAATAAATAAATAAAATCTTAAAAAAAAAAAATCCCAATCTGGAAACACTTCAGACATATATCAATACAAGAAAGGATTGAATGTGGTATATTCAAACAATGGAATAGTACTCAGCGACTAAAAGGAATGACATCTTCATACACACCAAATTATAGATGAATTTCGCAAAATTATTATGATGAGTGAAAGAGGCTAGGAAAGAGAGCGCCTGGGTGGCGCAGTCTGTTAAGCATCCAAGTCTTGGTTTCAGCTCAGGTCATGATCTCCGGGGCATGAGATAGAGTCCTCTGTGGAGCCACTTGTCCAGCTCTGTGCTTAGCAGGGTCTGCTTTGGTTTCTCTCTCCCTCCGTCTCTGTCTCTCTCTCAGCCTTTAAAATAAATAAATATTTGTTTTAAAAAGAAGCTAGGAAAATAATTAATTCTATATGTATAATTATATATTCTATAATTTGCATAAAATTCTAACAATTGCCATCTAATGTAACACAAAGCAGATGGGTGGTTGCTTGGGAAGGGAAGGGACAAGAGATAGAAAAGGGATACAAAGAAGCACAGAGAAACATTTGGAGGTAGTGGAAATGTTCATTATCTTGATGATGGTGAGCACATAACAGGTGGATACATATGTCAAAGCTTATCAGATTATACATTTCAAATATATATAGTTTATAGTATGTCAACTATAGGTGTTTGTGTGTGTGTTTAATGAAAGGTAGGATTGCTACATAGTTCTTTTTTTTTTTCTTTAAGATTTTATTTATTTATTTGACAGAGAGAGAGATCACAAGTAGGCAGAGAGGCAGGCAGAGAGAGAGCGAGGAAGCAGCCTCCCTCCTGAGCAGAGATCCCAATTTGGGGCTCGATCCCAGGACCCTGAGATCATGACCTGAGCCGAAGGCAGAGGTTTTAACCCACTGAGCCACCCCGGTGCCCCAGGATTGCTACATGGTTCTTGCCCATTTTCTATGATGCACACATACCTTTATCACTCCTTCTAAATTAAATACAGTGTCATCCATAATTAATTCAGTCACTAACCAGTTAGTTTCTTGTTGAATATTAATCTACTTTCAGGACAGAATATAGCCATCAAAGAAAAAAGTTGTTTGGATTACTGATTCTAGCTTCTTTTGTTTTAATTAACTAATAACCCCTTGCATCCATATCATGCTTTACATTATCAAAAGGATTTTACAACTGAAGTTTCACTTTATTATTTAAAACAAATAAAACATTGTAAAAAATGAAAACTGAGTTCTATCAAGAAATCTTTGTCCACCATCCTTTTAGAGGCATTGTGTGGTTCTCATCAGATCATAGGAGAGAAGCTTTATTTTTCCTTTCCTGCCCTGCTCCCAACTTGCAGAGTTAAACTGAACTATGAACTTTCTTGGGCAGTTCTTTCACACTTAGTGAAAAGGGATTATAGTCTCCATAGTCTTACCTTTATGGGTAAAGGAAAGCATCCTCGTGATTGGGCTCAGAGTTTCTCTTTAGTTAATATAAAAAGAGAATTGCAAATTAAATTCAATGCCACATGTAATCACCCATACTCATTTCCTAAGTTGCCTGGAATTCCTTTATGTGATGCCAACTTAGATGCAACAGGTGATATGGCGGAAATATTCTCTCTTTGTGATAAATTATGGTAACTTCCACTACACAAGATTGCACAATGTTGTAGATAAAAATTCCACCTCGAAGAACACAGGGAAACTCTAGTTTCTCTTCTTCCAATATAACTGGTTTTAAAATAATGTTTTCTTTTTAATCTATAGCATTTGGTTTGTTCTATCAATTCAGACAAACAGGGTTTAAAGGGGAACTTGAGTCTTTGGCGCCACTGATTACAATTTGGTCACAGGGGCTAGCGCTACCCAGAAAATATGAAATAACACAGTCCCAAATGAGCGAACTAGGGAGCTATTTTACACTGCAGTGAAACAATTGTTTTAGATTGTACTCATTATATAGCCACCTCTTAAAAGCAGCATGAACTAAGTAGGAATATGTACTATAGCTCAGTATTCTAAAGCATCTTCACTTATTTCAGGATTGTCCTCAAAAGCAAAAAGTAAATTCGAGCGAATACCATGCTCAACTCCCGTTACTTTATTTTGACTTCACGACCCATATCAGGTGACGAGCAGTGTAAATGTGGAAATACTCTGAAGGAAGCAGAGTTGTGTATGCAAAGGAGAGCAGAGGTTGATTAGATTACACAGACTTGGGTATGGCGTATATAGTTCCTGTACTGACATTCAGTTCCTGGAATTTTGTCTGGCCCCTTCATTTTACTCTGGACAAAAATAAACCCTGGGTGGTGTATCTGTTCTCATTAACCATTTTACTTATCTCCTGACTGGAGTATTGTGGAATGTAACTTTGTAAGACAATATTGTAGCTGGTGGGTGAGTGGGTAGAACTCTTACAATCAACAGAGATAACATTTTATGTACCTGTTCTAAAGTATCACAGTTGTACCCTGGGATCCTGTTATATTAGTTTAATGAAGCTGGAAGTCTTTTTGTCTTGTAGGTTTGTTTCCAGGGTCAGGTCCAGAGCCGAGTACCGCCAATTTCTTAGTTTCTTTAGTATATGCCTTGATTTAAAATGATTAAAGAACAGCTATCAGCTTTTGAAGATAAAAGGAAAAAATCCTTCTTTTTTATTGTTTTTTTTAGAACATTTATTATATGTTTCCACTCATTGGAATAATCCTTTGTTTTGGAAAATTTATTAGATGTTTCCATTCGTTGGAATGCATACGATTGTTTTAAGCGGACTAATGAAGCATGTCGAGGGCGAATAGCAGCTTGCAGCATAAAGTTTCTACAGTGGGTGGAAAACTACAAATAGGTATTTACCTTTAGGCCTAGAATTTTAAGTTATTACAAATAAGGGGTGTTGCCTAGCACAAAGGATTTGCTTGAAGAAAAGTATAAGCACAAGCCTTCTGGAAGGAAGTAATTAATTTGTAATGCACTTTGCCACTTTTATTTACAATTATAAACTTTCCTAAAACTGACAGATGGATTCCATTGAATTGGCAAGAATTCATGTAAATATGCAAAAAATAAAATCTCTTGTTTTCTCACTTTAATTTCTTCCAATTAAAAAAATATTATTTTACCTCAGGTATAATATTTACCCTCAAATGAGTACATTCATGAGCAAGCACTTTATAGTTTCAAAATCATATCAAGCAAGCAATATGTAACAATACTAATTTTACATTTTTTAGACTTAAAAATTCAGAAGCGCATATATAATAACATGCATGATTTCTTTTTTTTTTAAGATTTTATTTATTTATTTGACACAGAGAGAGATCACAAGTAGGCAGAGAGGCAGGCAGAGGAAGAGGGGGAAGCAGGCTTCCCGCTGAGCAGAGAGCCCAATGCGGGGCTCAATCCCAGCACCCTGAGACCATGACCTGATCCGAAGGCAGAGGCCTAACCCACTGAGCCACCCAGGTGCCCCTGCATGACTTATTTCTATAAGAAATGTTAATGACCTCACCTTCACCATGTGTCAGGAATTCAGGCAAGTGCTTTACATATCTTCACAATTCCCAATAAGCCACATACTAATCCCCTTTCTTGCTGAGGAATTTGGGACCCAGAGAATTAAATAATTTAGTGAACATCAGACTAGTCAATTTTATGGTCAGAATTTAAACTGGGTCTCTATAATTCCAAAGCTCAGGCTCTTTTCTCTAAATTCCATTATATCTAAAGAAATTTATTTAGAGCATGGAGACTGAGCTCTGCTCATGTGACCTAAACTTCATTATACATGAAAATATACATTTGGTAATTAAAAAAAAATACAGCTATGTAAACTTAGATGACATACTGTGTTGCCCTAATGCACAGGAATGGAAAGGTCAATTGTGCCCAAAGAAGGTATCTAGCTTCTTTGTGTGGGTTTATTAAATCTGTTTGAACACACATGAAGGTGTATTTTTAATACAATGAATTCAAAGGAATTGTTTCTATTTGATTTATACCCTTGAAATCTCTGTAGTACTCATATTTGGTTAGTAACAGGCTTTAACTTCTAATGTCCTTATTCAAGAACTAAAAATGAAAATTTTCAAGTACAATTCTTCATAGAGTACTCAATTAGTGGCATTCTTTCAGTAGTATTATTAAAACCCAAGTTATCTTCCTGCTGACTACTTTTTCTAAAAAAAATTTTAATGAAGAGGATTCACTCATAAATCTATGAATTTTAAATAATTTAAGACTTGTTTTACATATTTTGACCCATTTAAAGAAACAAAAAACAACTCATGGCTGGTGATTTTAAAACTATTTTGAAGGAAGCTTAAGGATAAGCTGGCATTCTCTTTCAGAACATCCTGAAATTAAACAAAGAAATTTTGCTCTATGCTGAAGTAATATTTCATTACTATTTGATAAAAAGAACCGTTCAGTCTTTTCAAAGGGACCATAAAATAGAGAAGTAGACAGCCTAGACTACTGAAAAATTCTGACTCTTAAACCCTGCTTCCTGAGGGGAGGCATATTATCATTTATAATGTGCTTGATCCTTCACAATCTCACCAGGGTCAGGGACCTGGTGAGTCCCTGACCAAAAAAAAAAAAAAAAAGGCCAAAAAAAAAGAAAAGTCAAATAAAGAATATAGAATGAACTAGGTGTGGGGAGGAGGGAAATGTACCTTTAAACCCAAAGGCTTTTTGTTCCTGTGTTGCCAATCAATCACGCCAGCTGCTGTGGTTATAGGTTGCTCTGGTTGATCTGTTTTCACGAGATCCTAAGAGAATTCTGATCGTAAAAGGACCTCCTCCTCCCCCCACCCCAAGACGTATGGAAAGTATACTGATATATTTTAAAATATATATATACATACAACAGAAGTCAATTTTAGTGAACTTAATTTAAACAATTAGTATCAGAACAATAGTTCTCTATTTCACTAATCCCTATACAAATGATTTCACATCAGTAAAATACTGAAGTCCAAGACGTTAAACTTTCTCTTCTGAGAACTCCTATAGAAAACAGAAATTTATTTTTTTCAGGCTTTCCTAAGAGTGCATCACTTTAATGATCTGCATTGCTGGTTACCTTCCATTACAACGTCATACTAACATTATGCAGACTTGGATTTCAGAGGCAGGATGCTAAAGTTGTACCTCGAGAACACTGCTGATTAAAAGAAAATCCTGGCAGTTGGTTTATTAGAATACTGTTAGTCATCCTCCCTTCTAAGAATACTAAGGATATAGTAACAAGGTCTCACCATATTTCAGTAAACGAAATATGTCAGTAAACTTAGAACAATTTCTTTTTACAGCCTGAAGAAATGGTATTTTGTTTACATGAAGCATCCATTTTTCATTTCTCTCTTCCCATGGGAGCTAACATAAATCAAAACAACTCAAATGTTTTTAATTTCAGTGTGAGATCAGCAGCTGTTCCCCAGAACTCCAGTTGCCACAAAAGAAGGATTTTGTGTGTGTGTGAGTCACAAGTTAGATAGACAATGTAGCAAGATCTAGTTACATACTATGATATGTACTGTGCATATGCCCATTAGAGACCATAATAACAAAGAACTGTGTTTACTTAAACTCACAGTTTTGCAAAAGTCAAACAGTTATGTAATTGTCCCTATAGCACTGTGAATCATGGCAGTAGAGAAATGTAATCAATTAGTGACAAGCCCCTTTGATGTACTCTACAGTGGGTTGACATAACAAATGACCCATTGAAGAGCACTGGGCTCAACTAGACTGCTTAAAAGGAAATTGAGTTCAAGTGAATATTTCCAACAGTTTATTTTGAATGTTTATACTTTATGCAGTTCCAAAAAAATGTGTAATTAGGCTATCTGCTTAGTTTTCCAGAGGAGAGAGAAGTAAATTCAAGAGTTTCATCTGAACGCCAACCACATCTTTTATTTGAAAATAAAGAAATCAAAAGAAAACTTGTTAAAGCCCAAACAGAACTGAGACTTACACTTTGGGATTTTGTGAGTCTTAGGAATTAAATTTGCCTTAAAAGACTCTGATGACAACATTTCAATTCTGTTGTAAACACATGGCATTAAAAGCCAGTTTCAAAAGATAAAATGTACCAGAAGGAATATTTAATGTTTTACACTTTGAACACATTTTGGGGGAGCTACAAAAGATGGGGAATGATAACTAGCAAAAAGATATGGTTCTGATTCAAAGTTAGTGATTCTATAACATTAGTTTCTGAGCCCCTTTTAGAATTTAAAGCCTCTCTCAAGAGACTGGTCAGACCCCGCATGACCCACCATCTCTTTTCATATAACGTAAACTCCTTGTGGAAAGTTTGCCTGGACCTAAGCTAGTCTCCTTAATTGTGCCTTAAAAGAAGATATATCCATTTCATTTGAAAATCCATGCAATTTTTGCTCCCTAAGAATCCCACAGAATATGTTCAGTATTGGGCAATGAGATTCAAACATAAAATCTTGGTTCAGCAAATGATGGGCATCAAGTGATTCCAATAACTCAGTGTTCCTTTTCTTCTAGAAAGTAAATTGCATGTTAAAATGGAAATTCTATTCCTAAGACTACATACAGAATGCTACCTTTAGTCATTTACATCTTGTATATGTGGTAATTGGCCCAACTCTGCTACTATAAATGTGAAGTTATGTAAAAGATGGTTCATTTCCATATATTCTACTTTCTAATCTAAGGAAAATTGATTATTGATGCATCATTGAGCTACATTTTTACTTTTAAATGGGGTCATAAATAAATGTACCGGCGTCAACACTCATGTTCCTTACCCAATGCTTTTCATAAGAAATTTTGGACATAGTTTGATAGGAGGGATCTCTGCCCCTCCCCCCATGGATGAATTTGAAAATATGATTCCATTCTTCAACTTGATGGCCCAAACTGGGTTTAACATTCAGTCATAGCTGCTATATTTGCACATTTGGATTTCATACTTGTGTCTATTTTGTCAATCTTGTTTCCTTTTTTTTTTTTTTTTTTACTTTTTACATGCATATGTTAACAGAATCATTTTGATTTTAAAACATGGAACTTAGATTCAGACATACACAATTTTAGTTTTGCCTCTATCTAAATCCGTCAAACCTATAGCCTTCAGATTTCCTGTATTTTGTTCTTTTTATTATTGTTCTTGGGGAGTGGGACAGAAAGAATTCCACTTCATTAAAAGAGCTCTTTCAGAACTGCCTACTTTTTCCTTCTAAATTAGGTGAGCATATTTGCTTCCTTACTGGCTGTAAATAATAACTGTATGACAATAAAAATTAAAATATCTGCAGCCATACAAACCTCAAGTAACTTACATTTTTTTAAAGCCCTGGTACTGGCTATTCATTCATTCATCCTTCATTTTGTGTGAAAAGCACTTTTCAAAGCACAGGGATATACTGAATGTTCAGCCCCAAATTATCTGAACCATTTTCTTACATCACAGTTTGAATTTCAGATGAAGAGATCGTAATTTTTTGTATATACTGTTCTGAATCCAAGAAAATAACTCAGAATCAACTATTCTTAATTGCCCTAAACAAGCTTGGCAGATTGGATAAGTATCTTGCCCTTCTTTTAAATGCTTGGTGAAAGTGATCAGATGTCTTGCATCCATGTGGCAAACTTACTGTGATTTGGGGTGAGCCCAAATATATACACATACGTATACATACGTATCAGATCTGGTTGATTTTAACCCCAAGATATCCTTCCAGAGGCTTATAGCAGTCTATCTAAAGAGGACCAGAATTCATGAGTATTTATTTAACAATAATATATTTACAGCCGACAGTAAGCCTGGTACTGTGCAGGACACTCAAGTATACATGTAGAACAGCCCTTGTCACTGAGGATTTACATCCCACTAAGGGATCCTAAGGGGTAGGGGGTTGGGAAAGTATGTAATTAGAGAATAGTCATATCTGAAAAGTCTTATAGCATTTTGATTGAAGAAGTATCAAATTTGGGGGAGAAACACAGAAAACATAATAAAGGGATAGGTTTAAGGTAGATCTCGGAAGATGGGTTTGGGAAGTATCAGACATGGAAGGGAAGAGTGTTGGGCATAGCTAAGGAATAGTATGTGAGCTGGAAAATATCATTGAGGATTGTCAAGAGGGAGCTGAAATTTGGTTTGTCTTATATTGTGAAAGCCCAGTATACTACGATTAGGTACCTAGGAGGGCCAATAATGTGAGTTTTTATCATTTGAGTTTTAACTCAAAAGGAACCAACAAGAGAAAAAATTCAAAGGATTCCTAAGCAGTGCTGTGGTTCAGTTAAATTTTGAAACTAAGCAACTGGGAGAATTTTGAAGTTAGGAGCTCAGTTTTCCTTGTGGACAAAATGGAACAAGATTCTGGAGGAGCACACCAATATATTGAGATCACAGAATTTAGATAAGATGGAATTATGTCTGATGACAAAGTTCAAATTTAGTTGAGGCTCGTATATTTTGGAGCTCAGAGTCATGGATAGCTTTTCCATATGGACGTTGAAATCCCCCAGGATAATGGCAGGGAATAAACAGAATAGCTCAAAAATATCTTTTGTTAATCTGGGGAATGACTTGGAGAGACTCAGATGACAGCACAGAGAAAATATCATTTAATTCAATGGGATGTTCCTCAGAAAATGAAAAATATCTTTGCGTAAAAGAGGAAAGGTACTGTTCTAGAAGAAAAGGCATGGAACATAAAGAATGTAGACCCTATCTCTAAGACCCAAGAACCAAAGAATATAGAAAATTATGTATTCTTTAAGAAAGTTACAGGATTGAGGGGTCCCTGGGTGCCCAGTGGGTTAAGCTTCTGCCTTCAGCTCTGATATGATCTTGGGGTCCTGAGATCAAGCCCCACATCGGGCTCTCTGCTCAGCAGGAAACCTGCTTCCCCCTCTCTTTCTACCTGCCTCTAGAGCTGCCTACTTGTGATCTCTCTGTCAGATAAATAAATAAATAATCTTTAAAAAGAAAGAAAGAAAGTAAGTTACAGCATTGAGTGTTCTTTGAATAGAATAGGATTTCAGTTAATGATAAGATTGAGGTAACATTCTAAGAAAAGCCTGATGATAGGTGTAAGTAGAGGTAGAGAGTTTACCTTGCAGAGAGAGATGTCTGGAGGACAATACCAAAGGACTTTAAGACTGCATAAGGATGCAGGGCCCTGAAATAGACAAATTAAGGAGAAAAGTCTGGGTTATATAGAAAGACAGTGCTATTGAGATGAACAGATGCGAGGTTAAGGAAATAGGAGAGAGGCATAAGCATTTTAGGGATCAGTTGGCCATTTAACTTATTCAAACTGTGTCTCTCCCCACTGACTGGCATTGGCGGAAAATGAAGTCTCAGTCTGTAAGTAAATGACAGACTGCTTTGATAATCGGAAGCATTTTTTACCCTAACAAAACATGTTTTTGGGTTAACAATCATAAAGGAAAAGTCTGGGCTGATGCTAAGTAATTGTAAATTTTACTATAAGCTGTGGTTCTATAAGTTGTCTCTCTGCAGTCAGAATAATTATTCCTTATATGTTATTTCTTCCCTTCATAAAATTTATATTATTTTGAGAAAGAGAAGTGAGAGAAAGGTACATCAGGCAGCTCAACTATTGCGCATTATCTGCCTTACCAACACAGCAACACGCCAAATCAACCAAGCTTACATCTTCCTGGGAGGGAGGAGGAGCTCCACTCATGCCTGTAAGTTAAGACTGAAACAGCAGAAGTGGTCAAACGTTTTAGCCCAAGGGAAAAATATGAGGTGGCCATTGGTTTGAAGTTGTCCTTCTCCACTGAAGAAACCCTCAAAACAACTCTGATTTTTAACCTCTCTCTCGGTCTCTCTGTCTCTGTCTCTGTCTTTCACACATGCACATACATACATACATACACACGCACCCCACGTAGTCTGGCTGGCAGTGTGTTATTTTACTGATTTAGTGCTGATTATGGTCTTCACCAACTCCAGGCCAGAACTTTAAAAAATGAAGTTGATCTGCTTCAAGACTATATCCTCAAATGTAGTCTTGACATTAAGACAAATGATACTATTAGCAAAGGGTTTGGAATTTTTATTTTTTATTACTATTTCAATAAGGAAGGGCATTTTTAATATTCCTTTGTAACTCTAATACAAGAGGCACTTACATTCCAAAGGAGTTTTTGATTATCTAGAAAAATAATTTCAAGTGGGCTTAAATTAAACATTCTAGATATTTCAAACTTTTTCAACAAAATAAAATCTTTGTGACTCATATGGAGAAAAACCCACTAAGAGTTAGGGAGTTCCAATTTGCATTTCATAGAAAGGCAAATGTTGTCTGTTATTAGATTACAACAGCATCAGATGTCCTTGTCAAAATTTAATATCATTTCCAAAAGGGTACAAAAAACCTAATAAACCATTTCCTTTTGGTGTAATAAAATGGTTCTACCATACAAATGTGAATAGTACAAATTCATTTTACTGGGGTTCTGCATAAGTACTATCGAAAATGAGTAGAAATTGGAAAAAAATGTGGGGAAGTAAAAGGACTATAACAGGTGAGGAGAAAGAAAATACTCGATGTTAATAATAGCAATATATATTGGAACAGAAGGGTGAAGGTCATTTTACTGGGCAGCTGTAGAATAATCGAGGAAGCTGGTCCAATAACAGAGGTTTTGAAAGTAAAGGAAGATTGATTGTTCAACAGTGTTTCTGCATCTGGCCTCCTTGATTTCAAACATTTCCAGATTGTTATTCAAGATTGCAACTGGGCAAACTCTGTACTCAAGTTCGCAATTAGGAAAACACAAACACACAGCAAAAACATACATTAAAAGAAATTATAAGTTTGAAGTATTCTGAAGAAAGAATGCTAAATGTTGAGTTGCACGTGTGTGTATATGTCTGTGTGTGTTTTCTCTAGTCACTGTAACTGTGGCTTATGCTCTAACATTGTAAGTATTATCTTTAAACTTACCACTAGGAATTATGACACCCCATCAAAGTGGGCCATTCAGAAAAGAATAAAAAATGAGGTCATTCCAAAGGATTTCCTTAATTTCAGAAGTGGAGTAATAATAATAGTAAATTATAAGTATCAGGGGAATATACTTCTAGGACTTTTAAACCTTTCACTAGGAAAAAGGAAATGGTGTTTTTTTCCTATTATTATCAGGTGCAAAACTTGAAAATTGAGGAAGAAAGAGTTTTTTTTACTTTCAGTGAAAAATACTTAGAAATCTTAAAAACAAATTAATTTAATATGTCATATAGAGCTAGCTGAATGTTTAAAAATAAGTGTTTATGTTCTATCATCTTACTTAGACACACACACAAAATAAACAATTGGGTGTTCCTTTGTTTCATGTTGAATGACCAAGGTGTTCTCATTTATGTCCATCTGAGTTCAATTTAAATCAACAATGTGTATAAAATGTGACTTACAGAAGAGACAAAATAACTGCAAAGAGATGTAGAAGCCACTACCCTGGGAGTTGTCCCTTAAGTCAACAAAATAGAAACATTTATATCTTACTATGTATAATTTACTTTCCCTTACTTTTGAAATTAGCACATAGGATGAAGTGAGGAGCACCAGGATAAAAACTAGTGAGGGCTGGTAGGTGAGAGAAGACTGAAATAGGTAAAAAAGAGAAATGAACAGGATTATGGGTCATAAACCCAGGAATAAGATATTTTAACACGAAATTTTGGTGGTATCACTTTCATGATATTTAAAGAAGAGGAACCATCTGGAAGATAGGGTTAACTCTTTAGTCTTTGTGTTTCTCATATCTCTAGAGCCTGTAAAACATACTTGTGAATGGAAATGCAAATGACTTCTGTGTTCTTTCAATATATTTGTGATAGCATTTTTCAATATCTTCATCAACATGGGCATACACCATGACAGAAGTAAAGGAGAATCACAGAGTATGCATATGTCGGGGAATGACTAGGGACTTTGCTTCATGGGCCATCTGTGACTCAAACTATTCTTGTTACCCAGGCAATCGCCAAAGCAGAGAGATTGATTGGTTATGCTATCAGATTGAATGTCAGTATGCTAGACACAGGGCGGAGGATACATCTGCATCCAGGAAGAGCAAAACTACATGAGTTCAAAATACTTCCAAACCTAGAATTTTTTATGTAAATAATTTAATTCAGATGTTGAACTAGTCATATATATATATATATATATATATATATATATATATATCCTCTTCAACATTGAAGAATTTAGTGTTACAGTTTACATGATGTCATAATCCTGAATTTTTATGAGATTGAGTGACTCGTGCTCTGGAAATCTTCCTGAAATTGGCATGCAAAGGGACATATATGGATGGTGATGTCACTACATGCATACAAAACATGATGGAGAAATGTTTGGAAAAATAACATATGTCTTATGTTCATTGCGATTGAACTTTATGTAGCAGAGTATAAAGTGGTTTATAACCATCTTTAAAAGCCATGTGGATTTGAAAAATAATACAGCGCATAATGGAGTCCTTTTGTTTATCTGGAATTTATAAAATGAAGATCAACTGTAATTATTTTCTGTTTACATATGAGTTGTGGTGTTATTAGTCTAATTACACTATAAATATATATATTTATTTATTCAAATATATATAATGTACGTGTGTGTGTGTGTGCATTGTGATGTCACACTTCTTCTTCAGACAGCCTTTGGAAAGCCCCTCACAATTTTAAAATCCTCTCCTTTCTTATACCTCTATCCTGTTTCCCCACAGTTCCAGAACAAACACATAGGAGTGTACATTCAGATGAATAATTGAGATCAGTGTGCAAGGCATTTTCCCAGGAGTATAAATAAGTTTCCAGTCTTTTGCTGTTGTATCTTATTTTCCTCTGCTTCTGTGTAGCATTTAATAGGGGGGGAAAGTTAACATCGTTTAGTGGAATTGAGTATAACTGTATCTCCATGAACTATTCCTTCAAAGTGTGAAAAAAGTGAAGAAAATGATTGGACATTTGGAGGAAAGTGTCATTGGGAAGTAAGGAACTTTTATTTTGGGGAGTGTTTATTGATTCAGCATTCACATTTGATTCTCTTGCTTATATTTTAGGGACATCACCTTTATAGTAAAGTATCAATGACTTCCAAATTTATAAATAGCTGACATTGAATTCACTTGCAAGAATTATCCCCTGATAATGCAGTGAAATGGGGATATATCCACCCATTTTGTCATATTTCTTCATCATGTCTCATCTTTTCTTTCCTTTTTTTGTCCTTAATTGCTTTTTTAAATTTCATGAAGCCACATTTCCCATTGTTAATATCTTACATGTAAACTATTATGAATAATGAACTTTGAACATATTTACCTGTTTCTCTCAAAGATCTGGTATATTAAGTTTAAAGTATCTGGCTTCTTAGAATTGTCTGCCTTATATGTGTTAGGTTATTGAGGCATACAAGGCTATAATGGTCTTTGCAAAATATTACCCAATTTCCTGCATCCTCTCCCTTAGGATGAATTGCACAAAATGTCTGCAGGGCTAAGGAAAAATCTGGGGCTTTGATATGTTTTCTTGGCCCTGCTTCCTTTTGTACTGGTCAGTTTCCCTGAATGGTCCCATGATCAAGACTTCTTTTATGCCTCTGGGTACCACACAAGACGGGACCATGGAAGACCAGATAACATTCCTTGCATTACTAATTTTAGACCCAGGTTGAGTGTATGATTAAAATGAGACACTAGTATTTTTAGTTTAAAGGGCTATTCATTGTGAAGTAACTCTAAAACCTTTGGCCTATTTAGTAATGCTTTGGGAAATTACAGTTATATTCAGGTGCAGACAATTTGTTAAGGAAAACACTGCAGAGGTTGATTTGCTTTCCGCAATTTTGCGTTCTTCCATGGGGGTTACAGATCTTAAGTCAAGTGAGTGTGAGATTTAATAACTCTTCTCCCCCTTGCTGTTTTTTTAATAGCTAAAATATTACCTTTAATCAGTTAGCCATACATAGACTTTTGAATAATGCTTTTGAATAACATGTTGATTTATAAATCATAGGGAATGTGAAAATATAATTTTCTGTATGTTCAGTTATTCAACAGTACCTAATGTAATTATCTAAAAATCAAATGAACTAATGAAACCAGCTTTATAGATATAAGTAAGCATAGAGATATTTTTTTAAAAATTGGGAATAACATAAAACAAACTTACATGGTAAAATATGTGAATAGGGTTCTTTTTTCAGCCTTGTTTTTTCACCTGTTCTAAATGTTTTGAATAATTAAATTTAGAAGTTGTATTTTATTCCCCTTTTCCATAGTTTCACTTTATTATCACCTTATTTCTATTACATGTGAAGATTCATGAACTTAGATGATTAATCAATAGCTGTAGTTTTGCACTTGTTTTAGACACAGTCTCTCTTCAATCAAATATAGAAATTCTTCTAGGTATAGCTGCACTGTTTCTAGCCTTTGTTAATTTTCACTCGGCTTGGCAGTATTTTTATACCAATTTTTAATATTTTCTATGTAAAAATTATACTTTTAAAACTTACCACTATTTTCTCAATTCACCTTTATGGGGTAACTATTTTAGAACACTTACCAAAATTGAGACCCAGGTTTATATTGTACACTACGAAGTATTTTTTACTAGAAGGGATACATGAACCCCAGTATTTATATAGCATTATCAACAATAGCCAAATTATGGAAAAAGTCCAAATGTCCAACAGCTGATGAATGGATAAAGAAGATGTGGTATATATATATAGTTTATCTAGGACATCCACACACATACACACACACATAGAATATTTCTCAGCCATTAAAAAAAAGAATGAAATCTTGCCATTTGCAATGACATGGATGGAGCTAGAGTATATTATGCTAAGCAAAACAAGGCAGTCAGAGAAAGACAAATACTGTGAGATTTCACTCATATGTGGAATTAAAAAAAAACAAAACAGATGAACATAGGGGAAAGGGAAAAAAAGGAGAGAGAGAGGCAAACCATAAGAGACTCTTTCCTGTAGAGAACAAACTGAGGGTTGACAGAGGGGAGGTAGATCGGGGGATGGGCTGCATGAGTGACGGGGATTAAGGAGGGCACTTGTGATGTGCACTGGGTGTTGTATATAAGTGATGAATCACTAAATTCTATGCCTGAATCCAATATTATACTATGTTAACTAACTAGAATTCAAATAAAAACTTAAAACAAAGAAGTTTTTTTTAAAAGATGTAATTATTTAAAATAACATTTACTTATTATTTTAAAAATGATTCTTTTAAATAATAAAGAATAGTTTCTCAGTAATTCACCTGTGGTCTATAGAGGGTAAATAAGAAATATTTTATATTATCATATAACCTTAGAGCAATGATTATTTATGCCAAGAAGAAATAGAAACATATGTTGAACATTTATTTATACTCTTCTACTTCTTCCACTAATCTCAGGCCTTCAGTTAATCACAAATGGGAAAATAAATTGCCTTCACAGATTTAGAGCAGCAAGCTGACTACATTCAAGAAAAATATTCCCAATTTGACTGTGTGTGTGTGTGGGGGGGGGGTGTTGGTGGATATATCACATAAAAAAAACCATCTTTGGAGCAGAATGCCTCTTTGATAACTTCAGAGCATAGCCTCTTAATAACTCACAGTAAATGGATAAGTGTGGACCCTCCTAGATCCCCATTCTTTTCAAAGTGAGAAGAATGTCTCCTCAGAAGTTGCAGTTTGAATGGGAACTATGGGAGAGACTAAAAGAACAGTTGTCAAAGTTTCTTAAATTATAAAACTAAATCTCCATCTTACCCCTAAAGTAATTGGATTGGACCTGAAAACATGTAATAAATACAGAACTCTATTGTTTCATTTTTTTATTTTTTATTTTTTGTTTTATAAAATTATTTAATGAGTAAGAATTTTGGAGCTGTAAAGGATATTTACCTTGGGATAAGAGAAGAGTCATGTTCTTTTTTTTTTCTTTTTTTTTTTTATTTTCAGCGTAACAGAATTCATTGTTTATGCACCACACGCAGTGCTCCATGCAATATGTGTCCTCCATAATACCTACCACCTGTCTCCCCCAACCTCCCACCCCCCCACCCTTTAAAAACCCTCAGATTGTTTTTCAGAGTCCATAGTCTCTGATGGTTCATCTCCCCTTCCAATTTCCCTCAACTCCCTTCTCCTCTCCATCTCCCTATGTCCTCCATGTTATTTGTTATGCTCCACAAATAAGTGAAACCATATGATAATTGACTCTCTCTGCTTGACTTATTTCACTCAGCATAATCTCTTACGGTCCCATCCATGTTGCTACAAAAGTTGGGTATTCATCCTTTCTGATGGAGGCATAATACTCCATAGTGTATATGGACCACATCTTCCTTATCCATTCGTCCGTTAAAGGGCATCTTGGTTCTTTCCACAGTTTGGCAACCGTGACCATTGCTGCTATAAACATTGGGGTACAGATGGCCCTTCTTTTCACTACATCTGTATCTTTGGGGTAAATACCCAGTAGTGCAATTGCAGGGTCATAGGGAAGCTCTATTTTTAATTTCTAAAGGAATCTCCACACTGTTCTCCAAAGTGCCTGCACTAACTTGCATTCCCACCAACAGTGTAAGAGGGTCCCCCTTTCTCCACATCCCCTCCAACACATGTTGTTTCCTGTCTTGCTAATTTTGGCCATTCTAACTGGTGTAAGGTGGTATCTCAATGTGTTTTTTTTTTTTTTTTAAGATTTTATTTATTTATTTGTAAGAGAGAGAGAGAGTGAGAGCGAGCACAGGGAGACAGAGTGGAAGGCAGAGTCAGAGGGAGAAGCAGGCTCCCCGCAGAGCAAGGAGCCCGATGTGGGACTCGATCCCAGGATGCCGGGATCATGACCTGAGCCGAAAGCAGCTGCTTAACCAACTGAGCCACCCAGGCGTCCCTCAATGTGGTTTTAATTTGAATCTCCCTGATGGCTAGTGATGATGAACATTTTTTCATGTGTCTGACAGCCATTTGTATGTCTTCATTGGAGAAGTGTCTGTTCATGTCTTCTGCCCATTTTTTGACATGATTATCTGTTTTGTGTGTGTTGAGTTTGAGAAGTTCTTTATAGATCCTGGATATCCACCTTTTGTCTGTACTGTCATTTGCAAGTACCTTCTCCCCTTCCCTGGGGTTGCCTCTTTGTTGTGTTGACTGTTTCCTTTGCTGTGCAGAAGCTTTTGATCTTGATGAAGTCCCAAAAGTTCATTTTCGCTTTTGTTTCCTTTGCCTTTGGACACATATCTTGAAAGAAGTTGTGGCTATGTTTCATTGAATCGACATTGTCAGGATTCTGAGCTGGAAGTGGATGAAAAAATATAGTACAGATTTTTGACAGTTTAAGGGATATAGACTTTGAAAACACTAACGGAGAATTATGGATGGGATGATTAAGGGATATACCAGCTAACTGGGTATGATGAGTTGTTTAAAATCATCCTAGAATTTACTCAAACATGGCACCAAGTTTATATAGGTCTTAATAGATACATGTTCAAGACTTCCCGTTTTTTAAAAAAATCCAATTTTCATAAGATCATTCCTGTTCCTTTCCATATTTGGATTTCCCTTTAGAAATAATGCTAAAATATTACAATTATTCTGGACTATCTCACATGTATAGAACTATATTTTTTGAAATGGTAGGGTCACCTGGGTGGCTTAGTCGATTTAGCATCTGACTTTGGTTCAGGTCATGGTTTTAGGGTCCTTCTGCTCAGTGGGGAGTCTTCACCCTCTGCTCCTCACCCCCACCCCACCCCCACCAGCACTAGTGCTCACTCTCTCTCTTGCTCTCTCTCTCCCAAATAAAATCTTTTAAAATAGAAACTGTAGTTATTAGTTGACCACTCTTCACTTTTCAGTGCTATCATATCTTCTTTTGCTCAGGGATGCTCTCTATGGTTTTAAATTATGGAAAGACCATTGATCATAGTGCAAAAGGTCTGCATTTGAGCCAGGGTTCTTCCTCTTGCTAGCTGAGTTAATATATCCCCTTGTCTGCTATCCATATTCTCTGGAGGCACAGCCGAAACTCAGTGTGTCTAAAATTGTCCTCATCTTTCTTAAGTCCAAATCTCAGTTAATAGTAAAACATCCATCTAATTCTGCCAGCCAGAAGCCTACGACCTGTAGACTTCTCAGTCTCCCTCATCCCATATACCCAATCAGTCAAGAGGTCTAAACATTTTACCTTCTAAATATTTTTCAAATTCATTCCATATCTCCCACTACTGTCACGTCTCTTATCCAGGCTCTCATCACATCTTTCTGGACATTGTTCTTACTATTTCCCACCATGAAGGTTTTGTGAGAGCAGCATCTTATCTGTCTCATTCACTTAGATCAGTCACTGGTACAAAGAAAAAATCTTGTTTGAATGAATAATTGGATAGATAGAGAAGAGGTTCTATTTTTGGTGCTCACACACAACTTGTTCATTCTGTATTCTTTATCTTGAATGTCCTTTTCTCTTTTCTTCACCTTTATACTACCTTCAAAACTTAGTTAAGATTTCATCGCCCACCGAATGCTCTCCCTAAATAACTATGTTGTGCTAAGTGTCCATGTTCCCCGTAGCACCCTGTGATTATCTTATCTTAGCAAGTACCACATTTTATTCAATTTCTGACTTCATTTGTCCGTTCTACTTCTAGACCAATAACTCATGGAAAACATTCCTGTTCACTTTTGAATTCCAGTTCTAGTGCAGAGTCAAACACATATTTAGTGTTCAGTGTTTTTTGAACAAATAATGGACAAATGAATGGTTATAAAAAAACACTAATGTTTATTCTGTTGCCTACAATAGTACCACTCACATAAAAATATACTTTAAGCTATTTAACTAAATTGGCTTGAGCCATATTTCTATGAGCATCTTCTTGGACATTTCCAAGGCTCAGTTTTCTCATCTACAAAATAAGGTGTTTGCTTCCTCCCATAACTGCACAAAGTCATCTGCATAAATGAAGGGTTGTAATAACTTTTTCCTCGATGGTGGAGAGTTGGACAGATCCAGTTATTATCAATTTAAATGGAATGCAAAGCAGTATAAGATATTCGTTAACAATATTCTTGACTAAATAAAGGAAAATTAAGTCCAATTAATTGGAACATCACAATGCAAACTCCCACCTGTTCCACAGAATTTTTTCCAGCCTTACATTATTTTTCATAATCACCTCATTTATTGAATTTTTAAATGTATCCTAATTTGAGGAAAAAAGATGAGAAAGTATTTCTGTCACCTGATATAACATAAATGAAATGGAAAAAATATGTCAACAAAATAAATACATTTTATTTACTTATTTATTATTTTTTTAGATCTGTTGATTTATTTGAGGAGGGGAGGAGCAGAGAGAGAGAAGGGAGAGAAACCCGAGCAGGCTCCACTCTGAGCACAGAGCCTGACACGGGGCTTGATCCTGAGATCATGGACCTGAGCTGAAACCAAGAGTTGCCACTTAACTGACTCTGCCACCTAGGCATCCCCAAAGAAGTACATTTTAATTTTCAAATACATATGCTGCTTTTAAGGAATTTCTCATAACTTCCATATTAGTCCCCAAACAGAAGTCATGTATTTTACCTAATCAAAGCTTTACTACTCCAGAAGAACATATCCAATAGCACCAATTTTAGCCTTTTAAACACAGAAACTTGATGTTTACCTATTGCCTTAGCATCTATTTTAGGAAAGAGTGCCTAACTAGAGATTTTGTGTTTATAAGCTATTGTCTGATATATCACTTTTGTGAGTTGGAAATTTGTCTGAGATAACAATTCAAAATTCAGATCAAAATGAAAGGATAGTGAGTATAATGTTAAAATATAAGGAAATCTTACCTATTTCCACATTCATCCTAGTTTAAAATCATGAGTCCTTTCCCCTGAACAGCTGTAGTTCAATAGACATATTTTATCTGGTTTCTCTGTCCTGTGGGTCTTGAAAATAAATAACAAGAGCTTTTCTACTAAGTTGTGTATGTGCTACCTTTGATGTATTATAATTTAACATGTAGGTATAGATTATGCACAATCTGGAAATCAAGTAATCACAGAATTACACTCACAGCTCTCAATGTCTTTCTCATTAGCTAATGACTATTGGATACAAGGATTCTCTACAAAGTCGTGTCCCCCTGTCTGCAGTTTTGCTTTCTGGTGGTTTCCTTTACGCAGGATCAACCCTGATCTGGAAGCAGATCCGTGATCCTTCTGATGAAAGGTCAGAAGATCAGTAGTAGTGTAAGGCAATGTCACAATGCCAGTGTCATTCATCCGACTTCATCTCATCACGTAGGCATTTTATTATCTCATATCATCACAAGAAGAAGGGTGAATGCAGTCCAACAAGATATTTGAGAGAGAAATACCACATTCATATAACTTTTACTATGGTGAATACTTATAATATTTTTTTCTATTTCATTAGTTTTGTTTTAAATTTCTTAGTGGGCATAACTTACGCACATTACCATCGGTATGTTCCTATAGGAAAAAGAGCACATATTCAGTACTATTTGCAGTTTCTTTTTTTTTAAATTAACATATAATGTATTATTTGTTTCAGGAGTACAGGTCTGTGAATCATCAGTCTTACACATTTCACAGCACTCACCATAGCGCATACCTTCCCAAGTGTCCATCACCCAGCCACCCTCTCCCTTTCCCCCCCTACCCCCCAGCAACCCTCAGTTTGTTTCCTGAGATTAGGAGTCGCTTATGGTTTGTCTCCCTCCCGGTCCCATCTTGTTTCATTTCTCCCTCCCTAACCCCCACAACCTCCCACCCTGCCTCTCAAATTCCTCATATCAGAGAGATTATATGATAATCGTCTTTGCTCTGATTGACTTCTTTCGCTTAGCATAATACCCTCTAGTTCCATCCACATCATTGCAAATAACAAGATTTGGGGGTTTTGATGGATGCATAGTATTCCATAGTGTGTGTGTGTGTGTGTGTGTGTACCATAATTTCTTTATCCATTCATCTGTTGATGGACACCTAGATTCTTGCCATGGTTTGGCTATCAGGCATCCACTGGGATCCTGGAACATACTTCCTCCAGATAAGGGGAACTACCCTATTCCAAGAGTTCTATCTTTACTGTTCTGTATTACAAATCTTACTTATTGATGTTCATAATACTTTTCTCCTCTTTTACAAGTACATATTAAAGTGCTCAGTTTTTTTTTTTTTAGACCTAAGTGATAGCTTTTTCTCCAAACTTTTATTTAAATTCCAGTTAGTTAATATACAGTGTAATATTAATGTCAGGTCTCGAATTTAGTGCTCACCACAAATGTCCTCCTTAATCCCCATCACCTACCTAATCCATCCCCCTACCCACCTCCCTTCAGTATTTTTTTTTAAGATTTTATTTATTTATTTGACAGACAGAGATCACAAGTAGGCAGAGAGGCAGGCAGAGAGAGAGGAGGAAGCAGGCTCCCTGCTGAGCAGAGAGCCCAATGCAGGACTTGATCCCAGGACCCTGAGATCATGACCTGACCGAAGGCAGCGGCTTAACCCACTGAACCACCCAGGTGCCCCCTTCAGTATTTTTTTAATGCTGATATAACTTGCCCCCCCTTTTTTTTTTTTAAGATTCTATTTATTTGAGTCAGAGAGACAGCATGCTACAGAGAGAACATGAGCCGGGGGAGGGGCAGAGAGAGAGGGAGAAGCAGGCTCTCCACTGAGCAGGGAGTCCAACGAGGGGTTTGATCCCAGCACTCTGGGATCACAACCTGAGCCTAAGGCAGACACTGGACTAACTGAGCCACCCAGGTGCCCAGATACTTGTCCTTTAAAAAATAGAGTCTTATATTTGCTCCTATACTGCTTAAAATCTCGATTGCAGTTATAGGAGTATACAAAACTCTGACACTCATTTTTCTTTATAGAAATAGATAAATTTCCATGTCATCATTTTTACTTGATAATTTATTACAAAATCCATATTTCCAAATACACTGTAAAATAGGTTGTTTAATTTTTAAAATTTGCTTATTAAGGTTGTAAGTTGTACTTGTTATTTATTCATTCATTCAACAAATATTCATTTAATAACTCTAATGAGCCAGATGTTGTCACAAATGCTGGGAATCTTACATAAAGACGAGCTTTTCCAGGCCCAGATGAAACTAGTGGAAGAGGAGTAAAAGTCACACATACAAATGCACGTACCTGCGTGCACACAAACATGCATACATATGTGCACACGTGCGTGTGTATGTATGTACGCACATGCACACACAGCGTCGTGATCTCACTGAGGAGGAAAGCACTGGTACTCCCAGGGGGTTAAGAAAGACTTTGCACTGGAGGCGATCAGTAACTTGAAGGCTCAGCCCGAGTTGGCCTGGCAGGAAAGAGAGGGAAGCCGTCATGCGCAGAGCAAAACGGAGCACTATACCTTTAAGAAGTAATGGTGGCCACCAGCAGTTTTCTTTTAAATGTCCTAATATTTTCCATTTGAAAAATGTATATAAGCCCATTTATTATGGCAAAGAACTTCAATCACCAGTTGGACTAATTTGTTTTGTCGGCTCTGTACCAGAGTCAGTGCAGGGTTAACAACGAGGAAAAGAGGCTGTTCTCAGTGTTGAGTCGTGTGCGGTGGCACCAGTGATTGTGATGAATGGATATGAGGGGACTTGAAACATAAGAACAACCTTGACCGATTTGGTCCTATATTTGCTTCCTCGAAATAAATTTTGATAATAATTTGTTTACAAATGCTGAGCTTTCTTGAGAGATGAGGTGAAGAACGCATGGGCACACATTGAGTTACTTGCTTTGAAAAGACATTTACTTTCTTACCTTCTGCTAAATAATAAAATTGATCGGTTAATTGGCTACGGCATGATAATAGTATTTCTTCTGGATCTGAAACTCCGTTTTTCCTGTAGTCATTTCAGATGTTCATACAGAGTCATAATACAACAGTAGGGATTTTCTTTTTAGATTAATCATAGTAGCTACTTGTAATTAAATCGTATTGTTTCTTTTGTGTGAAAGAATGAATACTTATGTAAAATAAATAGTATTGCAGGACATCAGAGTTCAGAAAACATCTTTTAACCTTTGTCCAGCCCCCGATCACCCTCTTGCTGCATTGTGGCAAGAAACAATCCGAGGAATTCGGAGGGGAGGGTATGAGGGGAGGCAGTAACAGGGTGGTGGGTATTGAGGAGAGCACCTGCGGGGTGTTATACGTAACAATCAGTCATTGAACGCTACATCAAAAACCAATGATGTACTATACAGTGGCTAACTGAACGTAATTTTAAAAATTAAAGGAAAAAAAAGATTGATAGAAACAGATCCAAGTACACCAATTAGAAATGGCTCAAACTGGGGCACCTGGGTGGCTCAGTGGGTTAAGCCGCTGCCTTCGGCTCAGGTCATGATCTCAGGGTCCTGGGATCGAGTCCCGCATGGGGCTCTCTGCTCAGCAGGGAGCCTGCTTCCCTCTCTCTCTCTCTGCCTGCCTCTCTGTCTACTTGTGGTTTCTCTCTGTCGAATAAATAAATCTAGAAAGAAAGAAAGAAAGAAAGGAAGGAAGGAAGGAAGGAAGGAAGGAAGGAAGGAAGAAAGAAAGAAAGAAAGAGTGGGCTCAAACTTACTGGCTTAACCAGAAGTCAGAAACGGCAGTCCTGTGGCAAAATCCGGCTGGCAGACGCATTTTGTTTTGCCTGAGATATTTATGAATGGGAAGAAAACAAAAGCCAGAATTCAACAGGTGGAAGATTTGAAGCTAAAATTCTGATTTCTGGATTCTCTTGCAACATGGAAAGATCTAATGGCTCTGGCCTTCATGGCAAAGATTCAGGTGAAGCAAGGTTAAAAAAAAATAAATAAATAAAAACAAAACCACCTGCCCTGCTTTTCAGCATTGCATACCTCTTAAGTTTTCCTTAGTTTTTATGGGGCCACTCCCCAAATTTACCTCATATATTTATTTATTTGGAATTTTTGACACTTTTCTTCATGTTAAAGTCATAAATACTGACAAGTATATTCTTTCCCTGTGGGGCACCTGGGTAGCTCAGCCAGTGAAGCATCCACTGAAGCCTTCCCCTCAGGTCATGATCCCAAGGTCCTGAGATCAAGCCTCACATGGGGCTCCCTGCTCAGTGGGGAGCCAGCTTCTCCCTCTTTCTCTGCCTGCTGCTTCCCCTGCTTTTGTTCTCTCTCTGTCAAATAAATAAAATATTTTTTTAAAGTATATTCTCTCCCCAGGTGTACTAATTGAAGATCCCATTGTTACTAGCACTAAAAGCATATATTCATGCCACAATTTAATATGCTAAAATCCTCTTATAAAATAAAACGAAAGGGAAAAACCCGTCTCCTAACTTTTTGATCACAAAATCATGTCTGTGTGTAGGTGACACATGCTTTTTTTTTTTTAAATAAAGATTTTACTTATTTATATGACAGAGAGAGATCCTGTAGGCAGAGACAGGTTTGGGGTTGTGGGGGGAAGCAGGCTCCCTGCTGAGCAGAGAGCCGGATGCAGGGCTCAATCCCAGGACCCTGGGATCATGACCTGAGCAGAAGGCAAAGGCTTTAACCCACTGAGCCACCCAGGCACCCTGGTGACATGTGCTTTTAACCTGTCCAAATCTCCCAAGCGGCATTCTGGGTTCTTGCCCTGGGAGGTGACTTGTTAACCTGCAGGCAGCAAAAAGGAAACTGCAATTTTCTAATGTTATCTTTGTAGCATAGGATGTTCCCTATCCTGATGTGTCAGACACTGTTTCTTCCCAGGCTCTTGATCTCAAGGGATTTTCAACTACTCTTCTAGAGAACAATTTGAATAACATTTTACCTGTATTGCTTGAAATAGTAAATACTGCAGTAATGTCCTGAATCTCATTTGTAAAGAAGCTGGAGACACAGAATATAGGATGTTTTGGGTGGAAATGGCTTCTTCCCTTGCTGTTTATGGGAATTGTTTTGATCTTGAGTGTTTTGCCAGAGTAAACACATCTGCAGCTCATATTCCACAGCATCTCAGGGAAGAACAGTCTCAAATTTTGTTGAAATACAGTGCTAATTACATTTTTAGCTTCCATGTGGTCCTTAGAGATTTCACAGACCTGTTTTTAGTTTATAGCCAAATCTTGAAGCTCCTCTTTAATAAACTGGAGAGGTACAAAGAGTGGACCCAAATAAATGTATGAGAAGCCAGTGGTCTCAGAGCCATTACATTATTGACATTAATCCTCATCAGTGAAATCATTCTAATTCAATTGGGTTGCTAGCTCTACATATATTTCTTCCTTTTGTCTCCAAACAGTAAATCTTCTTTGTGGCCGTATTACACAAGGGCCATGAGGAGGAAAGTGGCAAAGTAGTGATATAGTATAAGTAAAATTAATCTCATTCATTCATTAAGATATTAGGTGGACTCTGAGATAGACACTATGCTATACACTTGAAGTACCTAAGACAGATGTGACACTGATATTGTCCCCCCAGGAAACCCAGTATAATCTGGGGTAACTTCTTATATTATTTTCTTTTATATTTTTATATCATAGAATCTGAATAAATATATAAATAAAAAGAATAAAAACAAAGGCCAGAAAAGTTAAATACCGCAAACACACATATTTGAAAGTTGACTGTAGATGTTAGTCTATTTTGACACACAGTTGCTTTCTTTAGTTGAAAGAAAAATTCATCTCCTACTGACTGTGAGTATTATTGAATAAATGCAATTCTCTTGAAGGTGGTCCGTGTTCTAGAGAAAAGGCTAGAAAAAATATTTTCGTTTGTATCTACAAAGATAAGGGTTCATGTTGTACCCCGATTTTTATTATGAAATATTTGAAATGCATAAAATGTTCAAAAGATAATATACCAGGCATTTGTATAAGCATGGACATTTAATGCTGGTATCCTGGAATTAGAATATATTGTTTTGACCCATACTCAGAATCTTTGTCAATAAATTGATTTCCCAGTGCAAAGGTGGTTGGAACAAGAATGGTGTAGGTGGTGTCAAGCAAGTAGAGTGAAACAAGGTTAGGAACCAAGGAATTGGGGAAATAGTGAGGCTATGTGATTGTCTAATGTCATCAAAAGAAAGTGGAATCAAGTGGCCAGTGCAAACCGGGATACACCACAGTTAATCACAACAAGAAAACACCTTGACCTCGAGTCAGGCATGAGCTTGAGACCAAAAGATAAATTTGAAATCAAAATGATATGTAAAATGAGAAGTGAAACTATACGACTCAAAACTATCAAGCAGGCTGATGTGACCATCCATATTATTAATATTTTCATTGAGTGGCACAGACAGGAGTAGAATATTACCCAATCAGTTAAATGCTAATGTTTTTCATTTTGAGATCTAGAAAAAAAAAAAAAAACTTAGAACCTGTGAATATCGTTTTCAGTGCAACTTCAAACGTACGGCATTATTATTTGTTACTGTAGTAGGGGTGGATTTTGTTTGTTTAAATCCATATTTTTTGTATAAATGAAACCTGAAACATCCAAAGAAAAAGAACATGATGACATGATGGCATTTATTTTGTGGTTTATTTCCAGTTAAGTGAAAGATGGCATTTCTTTCAGAGCTCATAACCACTGGAAAGGAACCGTGCTTCATAGTGTACCTGTGATCATTGTTCTTTGCACTCAATTATTTGGAAGAGAACTTGGCAAGGACTTTTTCTGGTTATTTTCCTTTTCAGTTCATGGGTAGTGAATGATTACAAATATATCATTCTCTTATTTTGATCCAAAATCTGATTTTTCCAAGCATCATGAATGACTCATACTTTGCTTAAATCCCTAAACAACAGATTGAAGGTCATCAGATTTCTGTTTCACTAATTTTAGTGTTCTTGTATCATGCCAAATAAGAACCAAAGTAAATAACACTGAGAATTATATTCAAAATAACAAACGCTTGTGGAAGGGTGATGAAATTACTGGAGTTGCTAGACTTTAAGAACAAGACTTAAGATGACCACAAGGAAGACCTGTGACAGAAACCTTCTAAAAGTCATACTACATGTAGTCAGCTAGACATTTTACATTATGACTGTAAAAACTAAGAATAAAAGCTTCAAGTAGATTGGTTTCTCTCCATTCTTCATAAGTCTTTTCAGGGGAAGTTTTCAACAATCCAACTGTGGATTGGCAAAAACAAAAAGAAAGATGGAGTCAAAACATAAGAGTCTCATTGCCATCCTCTCCTGCCACATCAGCCTAGACCAGTTAACTCAACTCCTGCTTCTTTCTCAACCTTTGTAGCATGTTGGCCACTGAGTAAGACAGTAAAGTGTTACAAGATGTGGGACAATGTTAAAACTTTTGAAAACTTAGATTCATCATGCCTGGCTCTAGGTCACTTTATTTTTAGAAGCCACTTCTGGAGTTCTGCTCTAGAACAAGCTCAACTCTGAGTATGGAGTGACAAGATGAGTTCAGAAGACATTCAAGATTGGACTCCTGCAAGCTGGACATAGGGTTACAGGTAGCAGAGAATACATTTTTATATATTCCTCTATTTTATATGTAGCCTTTCAGAACAGCAGAATCCTATAAAACCTTTTGTGGTGATGGAAATGTTTTATTGTAGCTTTCTAGCACTTGAAATATAGCTAGCATGACTGAGAAACTGATTTTTCAATTTTATTTTGTTTTCATAAATTTAAATTTAAATAGCCACATGTGGATAGTAACTGCCATTTCAGATAGTACTCTTTGATTATATAGAGTTCACATCTTTCTCTACCAACACCAAGAAGAATCAAATATGCAAACAAAAAGCATAAGGGAAAGGTAGAATGATGGGAGAAATTTGAAAATACATTAAAGCTCTATTTTTTCTATACAGCATGGGAGAGCAAGCTTCTAAATAGTTACTCTTTGTGTCAGTGTTTGGAAAGGATTTTTAAATGCTGAAATGTTGAGCCAAATAAGTGCAAAGTTTATACCCACTTAGATTAGTATAAAATGGATTGGGCACTGATTCAAACAGAAGGCTATGAAGCCAATTAGGTGATGACTTCATGCAGCTGTAACCATCCATTGTCATTGGACACCAACCAAACAAGCCTACTCAGGGTTTGGGCATCAATTTATTTTATATCATATAACAATGTGCTTTAAGATTTCTGTAAGTACTCAATATCATTAATAGGAAAACGATACTCAGGCTAGAATGTGAATTCCATGCTTAAATGCATCATCTATGTTCTCATACACCATGAAATGTTTGGGATTCTCGAAGCAGCTATAGCAATCACCGCCCACAGAGAAGAAAATGGATGCACGCGTCCGTGTTCGGTAGCCAAGAAGGATATTTTCCATCTCCTGCAGGTTTTCTCACTTTCTGGATGCTTAAAACTGAGTATTCATGATTTTCACATTACCAAATGGGTTTTTTTTTTAATATAATTTTTTATTTTTTATAAACATATATTTTTATCCCCAGGGGTACAGGTCTGTGAATCACCAGGTTTACACACTTCACAGCACTCACCAAAACACATACCCTCCCCAATGTCCATAATACCAAATGGGTTTTGATCAGTTCTTCCCTTTCATTTTGCTGCCCTTTTAATCTTTACACAATTATAGACCCTTTAACTAAAACATCTTAACCAAAATCATTACAGATAGAAATTACATTTTGTGAGCTTTCATTGGATTTTATTCTGATTGACACACAACTTAAATCATTCATTATCTTGAAGAATATCTGTAGAAAGAAACAGATGTGTGGGGGAAGCATCCAAGAAAAGAAACAAAAGATTGATTTATATATACATGCATATAATAGCTCATCAACGAATACATTGATTTATAATGGCATTAACTTTCCCAAATCCTTCCTAAATTTTGGGAAAAATAAAGTACATAAAATTATAGGTACTCATTACCTGTGTACTTATTACAGTCTGTTACTCAAAATTTTGAACCTGATATTTTTGATGCTTTGCCCTTTTGTCATGCATTAGTACTGTTGGAAATTGTGTTTTCTCATTCATAAAATATGTTCCATTATATTAATATTTGTACCATTGTATCATAAGACTTTTGTAATTGCATTACAATTATTCAGAACAGATGACTTAAAATATTTAATAGGACAAAATGAAAAATATATATTAAATGATTATAAAAGCTAAAAGTTATTTTATGTTATATATAAATATATATACTACATGTAACATATATAAACACACACATATAATATATATAATAAAAACAGACATTATAGAAACTTCATTATATATTGGTTTCCACATTTTAGTACATTTGAAAGAGTAATTGTGTTATATTATTTTCATTATTAGTATCATAAAAAAAATTAACTCTAAAAACTCTTTCCTGGGGCATCTGGGTGGCTCAGTCGGTTAAGTGTCTACCTTTGGCTCAGGTCATGATCCCAGTCAAGATCCTAGGATTGAGGGATGCCTGGGTGGCTCAGTTGGTTAAGCAGCTGCCTTCGGCTCAGGTCATGATCCCAGCGTCCTGGGATCGAGTCCCGCATCGGGCTCCTTGCTCCGCAGAGAGCCTGCTTCTCCCTCTCCCTCTGACTCTGCCTTCCACTCTGTCTGCCTGTGCTCGCTCTCGCTCTCTCTCTGACAAATAAATAAATAAAATCTTTAAAAAAAAAAAAAATCCTAGGATTGAGCCGTGCATTGGGCTCCCTGGTCAGTGGGGGGCCTGCTTCTCCTTTTCCTTCTGCCCACTGCTCTCCCTGCTTGTGCTCTCACGCTCTCTCTGTGGGTCAAATAGATAAACTATTTTTTAAAAATAAATAAATAAATAAAAGTTCTTTCCATACCCATTGCATTTTTCCCTATTTAAATTTATTACTTTCCCTCATACAACTTAAAATATTTACAAGTAATTGTTTATATGCGATTTTATGTATGTGCTCTCTCTCTCTCCTCTAGATATTAAACTCCATCAGGGCAAGCACATACCTGCCCTATTCTTATTGTGTAACTAGGCTTCACTCAGTACCTAGCATATGATAGGTTCCCAGGCATAATTTATTAAATGTATAGATGAGGGTGGAACCTGTAAGTGAATAATAACTATAATTTGCTAAGCTCTGACCTAGATACCTCAACAAAAATCTATTTTTCCAATTTTGAAATTAAGCCCTAATAATCTTTCCATTAAAAAAAAAATAGAGATATTCAACTCTATCAAGATGAGAAAGATAATGCAAACAATTCTGTGTTACGTTTGTTTTACATTGCTCAGGACACAATATCTTATTTGATGTGATAATTTCAAAAACTCTATGAAGTAATTTTGGTTTGATATGATTTTGAATGTTATTTCCAATAAGAAATACCTTCCACAGACCTCATAGTTTAAAAAAAGAAAAAAGAGGAAGAAGAAACACCAGCATTCAAATCAAGCTATTCTGATTCTAAGATGATTTTCTTCATACTCTTCTGCCAATATAACCCAGAGACCTTCAATTTTAAATAAAATTGAGCTAATGTAAAAATAAAAGTTTTTGGCAGAGATGTAAAATAAATCCTGATTGTATTTTATTTTATCTTATATAATAACTGAGATTATTGCTAAGTGCTGAAGGTCTTTAAAGATTTATTTTTGGTGTAGTAACAGATGCCAGTCCCTACTTGTTCCAGCCCTAGCTATCAGCAAGTAGTAATGTTACTCAGTACCTTTGATCTGAAGTCTCAAAATGTTCTTAGAAAACTTTAACCAGTCCTATTTATTTATCAGGAGTCCTATCATCAAAAACAAAGAGCTCTATAACTAGGCTTTCTGATTTACGTTGAGTATCCTATTCCCAGCTTGAGAGACATATTTTTTAGGGGCAGTAATACCTACATACCAGGCATCATAGTAGATGAGGCTATAAGAAACTAAATTAAAAGGCACAGCTCCTCTCTTGTAGGGACCATGCTGTGGAGTAAAGGGAAAGATAATAAATAGTTAACATATCCATAGTTGAATGGATGGATGGGTGGAGAGAAGGAGAAAGAGAGATGAGACAGAGATAAATTGTGATAAAATTAAGTAATATCTGGTAGTGAGGTGATAACCAGATAAAGAGCTTTTTATATCATATATTTAAGTTGAGAGAGACTAGCCAGTGAGAGATTGAGGGAGGGGAACCTTAGAAAGAAGCTTATGTACAAGGGCACTGTGGTGAGAAATATTTGGCATGTTAAACTGCTTCCGTTGGTTTGGGATGGCCAGACCCTCGTGGGTTGAAAAGCCACGTGAATAGGTCCTGCATATCCAAATAAGGCCATGGTTTAAAGCTTAGAATAACATATTCTTATGTTTGCCATTGTTAAATTTAAAATCATTTTTTTTCTAATAGGGCATATAGAGAAGCTTAGAGACCCATTTAGTGTTTACAGTTGTTGTCTGGGCTAAAGTTGGTATGAGAATGGGGAGAATTATACAGATTGGAGGTAGATTTTAGGGGTGGAAATATACTAACTTGAAAACTTACATGATATAAGGAGTTAGAGAAGTGGAATATTTAAAAATGACCAAACGGTCTTTTGGTTTTAGTAAGTTACTGGATGGTATATAATTATACTATGTGCCAATATTGTACCAATTATATTACTATAATACCAAGATAACAGCTATAGTTGCCATTAGAGACCTCGAAGATGTTTGTACATTATTTGTCATGTTTTAGGTGGGAGGGAGGAAGAGAAAGGAACAAAATGAAGGGAGGAAGAGAAGAAACAAGACATTCAAGAAGGGAGATGCAAAACAGTATGATCTGATGATGAGACAGAGTGAAATACAAAATGAGCCAAGTCCTCAGGAAAGCAATAGGAACGGAACCCAGTGCATGCATGGAGGGACCGGTCTTCGTTAGCAGGAGACCCCCTTGTTTTGTTGTAACAAGGAGACAGGATAAGAAATTGGAGTGCATAGACTGCTGGATTTAGTTGCAAGAAAATAGAGATGTTCTCTAATTGATGGCTTCCATGGTCTTTTAAAGAAAAGTTGAAAACAATATTCTAAACTGAGTGTGCAGATTAAAAATAGCAGTAGAAAAAAAAAGTAGCAGTAGGAAAATTAAAGGAAGAAGATATGAAACAGATGATATTAAAGTATATGAAAGCAGTCCTTGTGGAAAAATGAAATAAGATTGCTTGACAATGTTGAGTGCCTATGTGAAAACTTAGATTTTTAATTCACTGCAGCTGATAATCTTGCTATCTTTTCTGTCGTAAGTGAACATTTCTGGTTCAAGTTTGGACATAGGATTGTTAATTCCATTCACTGCTAGAGATTGAGAGTCCCATATAGCAAACACCTCCGGAAGTCTCAAGGTCTGCCTGGCCATTTTTAAATAAAATAAGTGAAATTTGTAAGAGCTCGTCATATACATCCCAATTGAGCAAACGACTTTATACCTTATTGTCTTATGTTCTGCCAATGCTACTTCATTGTCTCATTTATGTGAGAAATACATATATACTTCAATACAATATATATTGTGTATTTTTATAGTAAAGACGAACAAGATTCTCATGTAGAATACTTTTAAAAAACTATTGTCTCTGACCTTTAAATCAACAACTATTAATGCCTAAATTTTGTTAATGTATTTACAGAATATTTTTTTATCCTGTCTTTTCATTTCCCACTGATCCAATCCAAGTTCTCTCTTCTTTCTTTTCTTATCTAAAGAACTTTTTTTTTAGCGATGATGCCTTAGTTATGATGTAGTAACAGATAACCTCAAGAATTTTAGAACAGCAAGAGTTTGAAACAAGAAATCTCATCTTTTTCTTGCACTTCGTATCAAATACAGGTCTGAGAAGTGTCTGTGAATTTGAACTCCTCAACTCAATTGAGAGTCTAGCATCAGTGTGAAGAATATGAAAATTATCTACAAAAACTCCTTTTTTTTTCTCCCCAACTTTTACTTAGGTAGGCTTAGAAAGAGTGAATGACAATGTGGAGTTAACCCTCAGGAGTCCCTGACTTCCTGATCATTTCCTAGACCAGAAGGATTCGAGTGGTTAAAAGATACCCCTTAGAAGAAATACCTCAAAGGTCGTATTGTTGGATAAAGGTCAAATGAGTTACCTTGGGAATGCTATCCATCAGAGCACTTTTGTGTTTTTGTTTTGTTTCACTTTGTTTTAGTTGTTTTATTCACTCTCAGATCAGAGATGACCTCGTCTTTCAACCAAGAAATCATTCTGTTTAGATCTGCGCAGATCCACTTAGAGAAGATCCTTCACCAACTTTGCCTCCCTTGAGTGCCTCAGACCAAGTACAAACTTCACATTTGTCCAGAAAGCTCTTTTCTAATCTTGAGGAAACCACATTGGTCAATTAAAATGTGGGAACAATTCTAGGAAATAGCCCTTGATTCCTGACTATTTTCAAGCTAGGTAGTAGAGCAGTTTTTTTTTTTTTCCATTCAGTGACATAATCATGAAATTATAGGTGTTCCAGTTGACTTACAATGAAATCCCTTTCAGATTTGATACAATATTCTTTGTAGCTTATACGAAAGAGGTTTATAAATATCTTTTGCAAGTAAAATAATTTTTTTTTAATACCAAGGAAGCCTGACATTATATAAGCAACCTGGATCATGCAGCCAGAAAGTACTTTGGGGGA